>NW_003303712.1:838964-988842 GCF_000142945.1 Phytophthora infestans T30-4 | reverse complement strand
TCTATTGTCTGTCATGCGATTTGATGGATTATACGGCACGTCAACCTCCACGTTGCCTCTTCGGGCGCCCCTACATTACCTATTATAGTTAGGCGCTGCAGTCGCCCCGTCGCTGATCCATTTTGCTGGTGATTTTTTAAGTGGGGATCGGGCCGAATACATTTTGGTCTTCATACCATGTGGATAGTGAAAAAATGCGGATGGGTCTATTGACACTAGCTAAAAAGTCTCCATCATATGGATCAAGCGGAGGTGCGAGTGCAACAGGTTACATATAATACTATTGTGTACACCCCCATGCAGCTACTTTGAGCTTTCGCTCCCTAGTGTCCATTTAATCGCCTACAGAAACTCAGCCCATACAAATTTCTAGTTAGCCAAAATGCCGCATGTTTTATTTTATATAGGATTTTGTACTGGGCCGGTGGTGGCCGTGAATTGTGTCCAGCTTGACAAATCTCTTTTTTGTATGTGAGCCTCCCTATAAAGTGCAAAAACGGACTGAGTTATGGGCACTCGACGAGGTGGCTGTATCATTGTGTCCAGACGTGTATTCGTGAAAGGTATTAATAGTGGCTTGCCCTTATTAATACCATTGGTAAGTTACCAACGCTACATGGAGCGAACAGCAAGAAAATGTTTTGCGATGGGATGTCGTTCGTTGGTCCATCCAGTGCTCCATTTCAGCGCCTTGGCATATTGGTTCCTCCTTTCTTCGTGCACGCACTCGGGTTGGTAAACGATGAACGCTGTTATTGCATTGGCGCTTGGTGCCAGCTCTCTGGCTGTCGCTGTCGCGGATCCTAGAGTGATGATCGAGTCCACCTACACGGACGCAAAGGGATTGAACGATCTGGCCAAGGCGGCAGGAAACAAGTACATGGGCACAGCCACCGACATTAAGCAACTGAGCGACACGTACTACACCGGGGAGCTTAATAACACCCAGGACTTTGGGATGATCACTCCAGCAAACGCCATGAAGGTGGGTCGGTTTTACGATTTTATAAAAGGAGTTACACTGTAACTGATCTTGCGATGCAGTGGGATGCCACCGAGCCCAAGCAGGGCGTCTTTACGTTCGAGGACGCCGACAAATTCGTTGCCTTTGCCAACAAAACTGGAGCCCAAATTCGCTGCCACGCGCTAGTTTGGGTAAGAACTTAATGCCCAAGTTGCCGTGGAAAGTGACGAATGTTGACGTTTTTGTTTTGTGGTTTTGCAGCACCAGCAAGTTCCGGAGTGGGTGCAAAGCTTGGAGAAGGCTGAGCTACTGGAGGCTATGTCCAAGCACATCACCAAAGTCATGACCCACTTTGGAGACACATGCTACGCGTGGGACGTGGTAAACGAGGCTATCGAAGAGGACGGCTCATATCGCGAGTCCTTCTGGTACAAGAAGACAGGCAAAGAATACATCTCGGCCGCCTTCAAGACAGCTCACGCCGTCAAAATTAAACTCGGTCTGAAGGCCAAACTGTACTACAACGACTACAACATTAACGTTGCAAACAACAAGTCTGACGCAGTGCTGAAAATGGTTACGGACCTGAGAAGCCACAAGGTTTGGGTCGAAGGCGTCGGATTTCAGTCCCACTATAGCAACAACGACTCCGTGGCAGGTGCAAAAATATTCGATAACTTCCGTCGTTTTACTAGCAAGAATATGGATGTCGCGATCACAGAGCTTGATGTGAAGACAAGCACGGCGAACCCCACTGTAACTGAACAGCAGCAACAGGTCGGCATCATCACTAATGCTATCTCGGCCTGTAAGAAGACTAAACGATGTGTTGGCGCCACTATCTGGGATTTTGTGGATACATACTCGTGGATTAAATCGTCGGCACCGCTGCTCTTCTACCAACCCGATGGTCCCAATACTCCGCTCGTGCGCAAGGCGACGTACGATGCAGTCACGTCTGGTTGGATTTGGTAAGCTTGCCACGGATACGTAGCTGCCTGATAAGAAAAGAGATTTTTGTGTTGTAGTGAAACAAGTTAATCGAAGTTGCTCGAGGCTTGACCTTTCGAAGTTGTGGGGTACATGCACATAACATGGCTCTTTTTCAGGTCGATTAGTAATCGCCAAAAGCCTAAACCTCCTTTCGAGGTTAAGCTATCCCCAGGCTGGGATTCCCAGCCTTCGCAAAGCCCTAATTAAGTTTCAGGCAGCTAAATTTCAGAAAATTAAGCTGCCTGGTATTAATACTGAAAATGCGCTCCAACCTCAGCACCATTATTAGTCATGGCATGACTAATTAAAGTGAACGGTGTAGTATTTTCTCAGTGTATTTAGATATTACTCATCTTTAATTTAATGTTTTAAAATAAATACCCGTGCTATTATGTTAAACACCTCGCATAGCCCTTTTAATAGTATGTATAATAATTGAGTACTGTAGTCTGATCCTCTCTCTCTCTTCATGATGCCAGTTTGGAATGCGATCAGCAACATAATATTAATATGAAAAATAATAAATATGCTGGCCACAGTTGATTGCAAGACTCAACAATTGTCGTTGATTCCTGTCATACAATTGCAATCTATAGAAGATTGCAGTGAACGGGCTTGAATGTGTACCATTGCGGGTACGCGAACAACTTGCAAGCTGCAACGCTTTGAATAATTGGTACTTTGAAGTACTTGAAGTACAGTCCAACTCTTCGGTGTAGCCTTCTGAGCTTCAACTCAGTCCAGGAAAATACAAATCGTGTGGGCTATCTCGGTGTAGCATCACCAGGCCTCGTTATTAACGAGTCGTTAATTGTGGGAAATGGGTCACCGTCCCACGTCTTGGGTTTTACAGAGTAGAGTCTGTAGGCGAAGGTTAATTCAAAATAAACAAATGTGCAGTACATGTACAGTACATGTACATGTACCATATTTGATGTTCGTTACTTTTTACACCCACCTGTGTTTTATTATGAGAATCAGGGGAAATTCCACAATTAAAGACGGGAAATGCCGTCCTTACGCTGCACTGCACGTAATGCCGCAGGGACCGGACGTCAAGATGTACAGCCGGCGCCCGTCCACCTCGTCGTTTTGACATTCTGCATTTATTTCTCGCGCAAGAAATGATGAACGCTTTTATCGCGTTGGTGCTCGGTGCTAGCGTACTGGCCAGCGCGTTCGGCGATCCTCGAGTCATGATCGAATCAACGTACACAGACACTAAGGGGTTGAACGACCTAGCCAAGTCAGCATGGCAGAACAGGGGAGGAAAATACATGGGCACCGCGACAGGCATCAAGCAACTGAGCGACCCATACTACATCCAGAAACTCAACGGCACCAGTGACTTCGGAATGATCACCCCGGTCAATGCTATGAAGGTTCGCTCTGTTCTTTTTGGACAGGACTTCTGTCCTTTGCTGTTGCTGTTGCTTATGTGCTAGTGTGCGGTAGTGGGATGCCACAGAGCCCAAGCAAGGGGTCTTTACGTTTGAGGACGCTGACAACATTGTCGCTTTCGCCAACAGCACAGGAGCTCGAGTTCGCTGCCACGCATTAGTTTGGGTAAGTCTCAAAAGAGCTCTAGGCAGAGTCTTAATTTTTGACACGTTTGTCTTAATTAATAGCACAAGCAAGTTCCAGAGTGGGTACAAGTTCTTCAAAAAGCTGAGCTGCTGGAAGCGATGTCCAACCACATCACCAAGGTCATGACACACTTCGGAAATTCTTGCACTGCCTGGGACGTCGTTAACGAAGCTATTGCTGAAGACGGCTCATATCGCGAGTCATTCTGGTACAAAAAGACTGGCAAAGAGTACATCTCGACCGCCTTCAAAACTGCCAACGAAGTCAAGGCCAACCTCAGCCTAGAGGCCAGGCTATACTACAATGATTTCAACATCAACGTTGTCAATAACAAATCGGACGCCGTCTTTGAAATGGCAACGGACCTCAGAAGCCACAAGATTTGGGTTGAAGGGATCGGGTTCCAGTCTCACTATAGCAACAATGATAGCGTGGCTGGTGCGAAGATATTCGACAACTTCAGGCGGTTCACAGTGAAGCATATGGACGTCGCTGTCACGGAGCTCGATGTGAAGACGAGCATGGCGAACCCCACCGTAAGCGAACAGCAGCAGCAAGTTGGCATCATCACCAACGTTGTGTCGGCCTGCAAGAAAACCGTTAGATGCGTCGGCGTGACGGTCTGGGACTTCGTGGATACTTATTCGTGGATAAAATCATCAGCTCCGCTGCTATTCTACCAGCCTGAAGGGCCAAGTACGCCGCTCGTTCGGAAGGCGACGTACGATGCTGTCACGGCTGGCTGGATTTTGTAGGTACAGTACCGTGTCGTGGTCGATTTACGACAAATCGACATCGATATCTTTAAAACGACTCTTTTGCGTTTCAAAAACGCAAATCAAGAGCAGATATAATAATTCCAGCCATGCCTTTCCTTTATCAGTTTTACGCCTGTTTTTATGCGCCAATCATGTATTGTGCTTTGCATATATTTTGGCTAAACGGATAAAAACAACTATCTGTAATTGCAAGGGCTAGGTATAACAAACCAAGCAGGTGACAACCAGATATTATCCCGGCCAAAAAGGCTTGGACAAAAATGGTAATATATTTTATCTTAAATTAGAGGAATGTAACTCCGCAACCGTAGAGCCGATTTCGTTGTGTGTCCCCTTAATAGATAGCTTGGTGTCTATTTATTCTCGTAAGAACTTCACAGCATCTAATAATGTTCACTACTTTTCAAATGGTCGCCGGTAAGAAATTGACTGCTGCTGAGAAGTACTTGGTTGTGAAGACCTACGAGTTCCTCCGCCAAAAGAAGGCCTCTGCACCGCATCTATGGAAAGGAGGAGTTCGTTATCATGTCAAAGAGTGTTTAGGCTTTGCTACGGGCACCATTTCAGCTATATGGGCGCACTGGGAGCAGCACCACGACAAGAATTTCACCTCGGTAGGCTGTACTTAATATCATTTCAGTTATTATTGATATTTATCATTTCAGTGGTCGACAAATTAATTATGACAGATGGAAGGTCCAAAACCATCTGGGAGGCCTCCAGAAATACGAGACAAAATATCTGCAGCAAGGTGATGAATGCGAAATTGCATCGGAACCAGAGGGCAGCAACGAGGACACGGAAGAGGATGACGCCGTCGATGACAATGAAGCTGTAGCCGATTAGGAATATGAACGGGTGACCCGTTGTATGTTCTTTACACTCTAGATATTCTTTTGACGGGTTCTTTTTAACAAGTTTATAATTTTCTAACAATCGTCAAATTGCGGTAATATTTGGAATTTATCCATCCGGTTCTGAAAATCCCCACCTGTTATCCCGGCTCTGCCAATGAATATGCATGCATGCCAAGCCCACAATTGCAAACAATTCTGCAAGATATAGAGCCTTTTTTAAACGGCCGATTGGGAGATCAATGGTTGCAGATACGCAAAAAAAGACCTCAAAATCGGAATCTACGCCCGATTTTACCCCTTATATCTAACTATCGTTATGGGTTTTGTGAAGGGAAGGGTTACCTTTTTTGGACCAAAGTTTGTCCAAGGTTTGGTGGCCGGGATAATAGATATCACGGCGGGATTCACGCCTCCGTAAATATAACCAATCAAAAGCTCAGACACAAAAGAAGGGTTCGTTTTGAAAATTCGGAGTAAGTCTCACTCTTAAACAATTCAACTCCACTATGACGGTGAATCCTCTGCCATCCAGCAGTTTGCGTCAAAACCGACGCGATAGTCAGTGTAGATTTTGACTAGCGACGAAAAGCCATGTATTCCGTTGATATGAAGTGGCGTGGCGTAATTCTACTGTACGTCTATAACATTGACGTTGCTACAGTTGCCTCTGTTTTAGGTGTTTCAGAGCGCAGCTTAAGTCGTTGGTATCACGACTTTAAACGGACTGGGAACGTATTAGCCGAGAAAACAAGAAATCGATCGTCAAGGTGGCCGGATCATGTGTGCTCATTTGTGCGAGAGTATGTCAACGCCCACCCCTGTTTCTACTTTGAAGAGCTTCGAAAGGAGCTACAACTTCAATTCGAAGCTTCGATAAGCCTGACAGATTCAACAATTTGCCGTGCGCTACGGTTCGATCTGGGATTAACGCGCAAGGTCCTGACAAAACGTGCAAAGGAGAGTGTCCCTAGAGACCGACAAGAATATATCAACCGTCTGCTACCGTTTTATAGTGGACCTGATCAACTTGTCTTCGTAGATGAAACGTCAAAAGACGGCCGGTAAGTAACTTCGTTTTATCAGTTTATTTTGTTTTACTTATGCTACAAGCGGTTATTAACCTATTGTTTTGTCAAACAGATCTGTATTGAGGAAGTATGGGTGGTCCGCCAGGAATACTCCTGCTCATGCTGTACTACCATTTAGCCGAGGGAATCGAGTTTCGTTGCTAGCAGCGGTCGATGTCAACGGATTCTTTGGTTGGGGGATTTCTGAAGGTACTTTTACGAGAGCGATATTTCATGAGATTTTCAAGACCAAAATTGCGCCTTACCTGAATCGATGGCCACTACCGAGGTCAATCGTCATCATGGATAATGCAAAAATCCACATGTACGAGGAACTCCAGGAATTGGTCCATGAAACGGGAGCTATACTGATGTTCCTTCCTCCATATTCCCCAGACTTAAACCCAATTGAAGTCACCTTCTCACTTCTTAAGAGGTGGATCCAACGAAATGCAAATATGGCATTCCAAGCTGACCCAGTTGCGGTGATGAAAGTTGCGCTCTACAACTGCACACGACAAAAAGATTCTGTAGGTTTAAATCTTTACAGACATTGTGGTTATCATTCACAAAAACTTGAAATACAGGTCAACTAGATGTATTTAATGTGATCTTTCCATTTCATTCGGCTCCATGTGGTCTGTATCGACAATATTATGCGCTGGATCAGGCGTGTCAACCTCTATTGGTCCTCGAAAAGGAGGGCACAAACTATATGGCGGTAGACCAAGGGCATCGCGGAGGTCCGCTATGTTGACTTTTAGTGGAACTGGAACGCCGTGGATTTGAACGCGAATGATGCGATAAGATGCATCGTGCTGTAGCTGTGTCGATGCGATCTCTTCATTCATTGATCGTTCTTGCTATTCAATATGTAGAAGCTGTCGGAACGTCGAATTCTGGGGAATTTCAATATCACTGCCCTCGGGAAGTCTAGCCTGCGCAACGGCCATATAGTTTTGTGTAGCAGGTCCACCAGTAATACCAGACTCCTGTAAGAAAGCGGCAACACGGGGAATCTGCTCTTGAATACGCGACGCGGTAGCTCGACGGAGCGAAGTGCTTGACGCTCGCGACTCTTTGGGGATGTATACGAAGAGCTCAAGTACAAACCCGGCTTGACCACTTTTTCGACGCCGAGCTGTGTGCCACACACCTTCTAACTGCGCTTTGAACGAGCTACTTTCAACAAGTGGGACGTAGTCTTTTTGCTTGGCGTGATTTGATGGCTTCAGGAAGACTGCGAAACCAGGCTGCCATTGCCCAGGAACCATCTCTTCCAGCTTCTTCTCAATTATCTTGCGGAGCGCTGCCGGTCCGTCGGCTATTGTCAGCACAAACTCCTTGGGAGAAACTTTTTCATGAGCTCTGGTGTATGGCTCGCCATTCTTTGCTGTAATCCGACAAGTCAACAAGCTTGGCAACGGGAGCTGCGGGACAGATGAGCTTGCCATTGTAGAATAGAAACTAAGTTAAGCCAATGCTTATGAATACCAAAACCAATAATAGAAGCTTTTACGATGACTTACGTTTGACGAGGCTTCGTGGCATTAGTGTTCAACCCTATCGCCACGTTGAATTACGTCCTCGAACCTTGTTCTAGTCATCGGTCGACTGGCTTCAGCATCTTATCCCGCTCCTCGTTCGTCTCCAGCGTTGCCATAACCCGGCCCCGCCCATGGTAGCACCCACCTTCTTCTGAACCTCCTTGGCCACCTGACCATCCGTCCTTTAGCTGCTCAAACGGCTCCTAGATCACCTGTGTGGCCATGACCACAGCACCACGTTCAGGTGCTTCAGCGGCGCCTTGGCCACTAGCTCTACTCTTCACGCAATCTCCAATTCTTTGTTGCACGTTGAGCCGCTCCTTATTCATCTCCGGCGTGGTCATGTCCGCGCCCACCTCTTTTGGCAACTCTGTGGCCACCAGCGCGGCCTTTCCGCAGCTACTGGAGCGGCTCCTTGGTCACCAGCTCTCCTTCTTCAGCTTGAGCAGCTCTAGGTTTACAGCAGACACGACTTTGGCCTGCAATCGCCGCCTTCCACAGGATGAGAAGCTTCCCATAGCACGTTCGTGGTCACGCACACCTCCTTCTGCACTCGACAAGCTTCAGATTCTCCACAGGCGCGACCTTCTACAGCTCGAACAGCTTCTTGTTTATCACAAACGCGGCCGGCGCCACTCCCAACTTCTTCTCCAGCTTGAGCGGCTTCTGGCTCACCGCATGCGCGACCTTGACCACGCGCACCTTCTTTTGTAGCTTGAGCGGCCTTCGCGTGGGGTCCAGACTCGGAGCTGACGATTTACACTAATCAGCAAAGATTTAAATGGCGAACAGAGTGATTTTACAAATCAAAAACCGGAGTACCTCAAGTCCGAATTTGAGTAAAATCGGACGGCAAATTACATGAAAAGCACAATACGTAGTGTCACCATCAGGGGCTAATGGTAACCAAATATCATATGATCTTTTTAAAACTAATAGTACTATAGCCGATATTAAATATCAAAAGTAGCTCTTTTTTCAAAAGTTAACTTAATATTTTAATTTTAACTCGAAGATTTGAAAAATGCTCGCTACTAGATGATATTTAATTATATTTCCCAGTTAAGTACGTTTCTTGCCACCTTAAGCCGAGGGCTCATCAAAGAATTCTTTCGGTCAGGTTCTAGAACAGCAGTAGGCTTTAAGACTGACGAGTATTTGCTCTAGTATTTCACTGTGACATAGAATGGAATGGGGATGCTCTTTGCATTTATTTTGCTCACCAAAAAAACGACCAGGAAGGCAGTCGGCCCCGTGACCCAAGCCATATATACGGAAATCCGCTCAACCCGGCAATTTGCCCAGTTCTGGCCATCGCTATCTTTTGGGCTACATCATCTTTTGACGGCAGTGACCAATTGTTCCCTGGTAGCAATCGGTATGAGCGGTTCCGTAAGTGTTTATATCGATTACTAGAACAAGATGCTGTATTACGCCGGCGTGGCGTAAATCGTGATGAGCTGGGCACACATTCGATGCGAAAAGGAGCAGCAACATACTGTGCTTCTGGCTCTACGGCATGCCCGTCATCAACTGCGGTGGAGGAAATACCATCGGTCAGTAGAAAACTACTGATCTGTCCCCAACGCGGCGCTGCCTGCACAACTACTGATTTCACAGCTACTGGAGTGCTGTTAAGTTCGCATTTGCATTTTCTCTTAGTCCTGCCTCGTTTGGTGTTAAGTTCGCATTTGCATATTCTCTTAGTCCTGCCTCGTTTGGTCTATCAGTCTCTGACTCCGGCAAAAAGACCTCCTCCTCTACTGACACCGTCACGCAACCCACCACCTATGGACGATGCACGCTCGGCGTCCAGCTCTCGGTCGACTTCGTTCGGTATGCTAACTTCTCTGCTTAGACGAAGCTGCCAAAAGAAGCCGTCCAGACGGCGCTGGATCGTTCGGGCGTGACGCTGTCGGGGGTTGAGCGGAGGCATCGACCAAAATGGCGAATGCCACGGAAGTGCACTCCACAAAAACAACCATATAAATAAAGGCGTTTTGAGCAGCTAAAAAATAGTACACCGAAATAACATATTGACGTTGAAGTAGCTGGGTACACAGCGTATCCAACTGGTTACTCTCAGGGTACGTTAGTAGAGTTCTATCTACTCACAGAGATTGACTCCCCAGTCCGTTTGCTGCTGATATTTATTGAGAGTGAGGATCAGTAAGATAATCTATTGGAAAGAAATACCTCAATTATTAATCAGCAGTCAACGCTGATATTTATTGAGAGTGAGGATCAGTAAGATAATCTATTGGAAAGAAATACCTTAATTATTAATCAGCAGTCAACGATTGCAATTGTTTGTGTCGTTAGTTTCCTTATTTGTGTTGGAAACTCAGTGTCTGCAATATTGGTTCGCGTCGCGTATACTCCCCCATACTTTTGGCTGGAGCGGTCTGAGGTATCAACTTTTGCGTCCTCCCTCAAAACACCCATGCTTATAGCTGTAGCGATGTCAGAAAGATCTACCACGAAGGGAGAACTCCCATAATTCGGAGGCGGCTTTCGAGGCATGGTACGCTTAGGGCAAAAGCGGTTTTGCTGAAGGCAGCAGAAATGTAGCTTTGATTAGAGTTAGGTACGGATCGAACTTTATCATTTTCTACTGATTGCCGTCTTTTCTGCGCCGCGTTGGGGACAGATCAGTAGTTTTATACTGACCGATGGTATTTCCTCACTGCGGTGCATCTTTGAGCAGGGTGGTTCTTAGGTGGGGTTCAAAATACGTAACTACGCTATGAGGCGGCTGGAGATATGCATGTTTTAAGAACAGTGTCTGGCCTCCCACCAGGGAGTCACAAATTTCAGGTGCTGCCGCCACACTTTGGAGAGCGTGTTAGAACTGTTGAGCACGTCGATGCGACTCGAGCTGCAACTGTTAAAGACCTTGTGAGCGTGCTCGAGCAGCGAGCAATTGGCGCAGGTGTTGTAACGTTTGATAGATTGGACAGCGCACTCAAGCAGTGCCTCGACTCGGCCGGCATCTGGTAAAGTTGAGCGCCAGCCCGCAGCAAGCACTCCAGCAACACACGGACAGCGCGCTAACAACTCCAACCTTTTGCTGGGGAGGCAGGATTCGGCGAGCCCCCCCCCTAACTTCGAGCTTCCGGGTTGCTCTGTGGCCGCGCTCTGGATCTTGTGGCAATGAGGCAATGCCGCCAAGACCCCGCCCCCTGCGGATACTTGATGGTCGTGACATGCCTAATAGAAACCAACAGAAGCGACTGAGCGACGCTCGCTATCTAATGCGCATGGTTGAGGATGAAGCAACACGTACCGGATCGTGGTGCACCCACCAGAGCGTTGAAGCCGCTGTGAAGACGTTCGCTGCTTGTCGTATTGTCGTTGATGTCCCTTATCTCACAACGAGCAAGCACCGCCGACGCCGAGGCCAACTGTCTTGGACTTCTGTAGTGGCTTTGCAGCGCAGGGCAAGCAAGCAAAATGTGACGTAAGTAATTGGTCCAAATTCAGTTTATTCGTATACTTTGATTAACTCAAGTCTGAAGATCACAATGTTTTGTAAAGTCCTGCAAAATCCGTCTAACAATCATTTTCTAAAGCGACGACTCGCACAGACACTGCTGTGGCGCCGCCACAGGCTACAGGGGCGCGTGCCCTGGTGCACTGTCGCCGTGCTATAAGTGCAGCTTTCTGTGCGGCATCTATCTCCAACATGTGTGCTGCAAAATGCGCCTTGGGGCACCGACTTCTGGTCGGAGACGGGTGCAGAGCGACGCAGCCATACACGCGCCTTCCTCCATTTCCATGGTCTGGTCGGTGGAAGGGAGGATCATTTAGGAAAGAAAAAGGGCTAGCTCATTTTAAATGTAAGCTACCTCCGGAGGTGTGAGCAGGTCGTTGAAAAAAATGTGAGCGTAATCCGAAGGGAATTTTGAGCACGTTTTTTTGCAATGTTCGACTCCCCCTATTAGTAATACTTCCGTTAGTCGAACTTTAACGACATGTGATTACCGCATCGCCCCTTGTTGGAGGGATGATTTGCGCAGAGTTGTTAGGGCAGTACAGTAAGGAGTGAGGACAAAAGTAGAGTGGTCTAGGCGGCCATAGTGGAGAGGAAGTCTTGAGTGTAGAAGGAGAAGACGCTTGTGGTGGACTTGGTAAAAGAAGAAGTGATGAATTATAGAGTCTGGTGTTCTGGTGGGGGAGTTACTCTCCACCAACCAGTCCAGTTATGTACGATTTCTCTATATGAAATAGTACAGTTATATTCCACTAGATAGTCATCATCACATCGGAGATGCTTACTTCGACAGCCTCCCACATCGAGGAATGTGTATGATGCTCTATCTGTCGGATAGTATTTAATGTACCACAGGTGGCTGTTTATAACAGTCCTGTACGTACATGAGCATTTACAAGAAGTAGATCTTGTTTTGATATTGATGATCTTTTTCCTTTGACTTTCATTGTCAGATTTGTCACCTTGTGCCGTTTTGCTTTGGCAATAACTGTGCTGATTTCTTGTTTTCATTGTTATTTTGGCTACTCAGGAAAACCTTAGAGGATTAAACCTGTTCACCGTAGTGATTGTTGCTGCTATCGTTTTAGTTATACGAATTTGTAGCAGCTACCTCAGGGAAACCTTTAATTTTAAGGATCAAAACCTGTTCGCTGAATTGTTGCTGTTATCGTTTTAGCTTTACGAATTTGTAGAAGCTACCTCAGGAAACCCTTTAATTTTAAGGATCAAAACCTGTTCGCTCTGTTGTTGGCTACTCAGGAAACCTTTGAGGATACACCTGATCACCGTATTTATCTTTATATATTTTGTGTAAGCGATTTAGCTTTGTTCATTTCTTAAACTGCCATTGTTTTGCTCTTTCATATGTGGATATTTCTTCACACTGTGTAGTTTGTTTTTTTGTTTTTCGCTGCTGAGGTCTTATAGAATTGCCTCCCAATTTCATGAAATGGTTGATATAGGTGCTGCAGTCATTTTCAATTTGTTCTGACTATTGTTATTGAGAGCTTATAGTTTTCACATATTTTTGAAGAAAGGCTACAGCTTTTAAAAGCATAAATAACATCAAACAGTGTCATCGGTAGAGTACGCATCATATTTGCAGTAAGTGTGCAGGCTCTCGTCGTTGGGGTTATTTTTCTCCCTAGAGGCTCATCGAGTTGTTTCTCGTTTGGAAGTTTATAATTTTATTTTTACTTCGCAAGCGCTAGCGATAGATTTTGCAAACTATCGAATTCATTGTCGATGGAATTGATGCAGTAAAACTATAGTTTACTTTCTGTAGACAGAGGCTTCTGTAGGCTTGTCTTGTAGTCATAAAGTGTTGAATTTTTTTTCTCATTCTTTTGGTACTGTTATGCTGGAAATGTTTGAAACTTTTGCCAGTGACAATAAATGTTAAAGTTTGGCGAATGCATGAATAGTTTTTGGCGTTGATGCCTCCCAGTTTCATACATTTCATTAAGTATTTCTCTCTCAACGTTTGGGGTATATAATTTTCTTCTTCGTACAAGCTAGGCAGCCTTTGTGAAATTTGCAATTTTGTTTTTGCATCTTGCAAATTGCATGTATGATTTTATTTATAAATTTCTTTTGTGAATGTGGCATAAATATGTTTTGAGCAGCTAGGTAATAATGCTTGCACCAAAGCAATATTAGGAGCACACTTCACTCACATTTTATCTAGCTCACAGCTTTGGGGTAATTTTCTCCCTGGTGGCTCTTCGGATTGTATTCCGGATTTTATTATACTTCGAAGTAGTGAGAAGCATGCACACTATTTAGTCAATTGACAGAGACATTGCTCATGCGAAAAAGTGTTATTGCTTCGTAGGCTCAATACGCAGTGCGTATGGTACGGAGTCCAGGGAGATTCTCCTCTGGCTCAATACGCAGTGCGTATGGTACGGAGTCCAGGGAGATTCTCTTCTGGCTCGATACCGCGTGGCAGACGTGCTGCTCACCGCGTGCAGCTCGTTTGCTGGCGTAGAGGGCAACATGGCCTCCCAGCATGGCGATCTATTGCACATGCAGCGCTACAGCTCAGTGGCTGGCGCAAAGTTGGCAACGTGGCCTAACGCAGGCAAGTGTCCGTCCAGCGATTTCTCACTCAGGTCTCCTTCACCTCCTTGTGCCCCTGGCCATTCATGCGGCTTGGAGGTGTGTTGTCTTGCAGCGTCCAGCTCGCCCCTGGAGAAACGTTGGGCTTATAACCTGTTGGAGGGATGATTTGCGCAGAGTTGTTAGGGCAGTACAGTACGGAGTGAGGACAAAAGTAGAGTGGTCTAGGCGGCCATAGTGGAGAGGAAGTCTTGAGTGTAGAAGGAGAAGACGCTTGTGGTGGACTTGGTAAAAGAAGAAGTGATGAATTATAGAGTCTGGTGTTCTGGTGGGGGAGTTACTCTCCACCAACCAGTCCAGTTATGTACGATTTCTCTATATGAAATAGTACAGTTATATTCCACTAGATAGTCATCATCACATCGGAGATGCTTACTTCGACACTCCTGTCCTAAGCGAACGCCCATGTTCAAGGTTTACGGGTACCATTTCAGGCAAATTTCAGAATTAGTGCTAAAAAGTAAAAAAAAATACCCCAAGCTGATCCAGTTGAATATTCCGCTTGTAAATGACCTGTGTTGAAGTAGCCTCTAAACAGTTTGATTACCTTGACCTAGTCACTCCAAAATATTATAATGAGATTTAGGAGGTCCTGTTTAAGTCGGTATGACTGGCTTAAACTATACAAACACTAATGACTGGTGTACAGCTATTGGTGGCTTCCTAATACTAATAAAGTACTCACTTCGTCTTTTGACGCCTACAAGTAACGTCTTCTTTGTGGTGTAGCGGGATCAGCAAAATCTGCGAGATTGCCGGATCCAGCTTACCAACTGCACCCAGACACCGACTAACGGAGGGGGTCCCCCGATGATCCGTGTTCTGCTGAACTTTCCTCACCTTGTGTACCCGTCGGTAGGGCGGGATCTTGCTCTCTCGGTAACTTCCGAAGAGTTCAAGTGGTGAAGCTTGAGCGTCTTGGCGAGACGTGGGGATGGGGTGGAGCAGCAGTGGAAAATCTTCACTCTGCGTCCGTGGATGGTTCCGTATCCTAAGCGAATATTCGAGCTTATGGATTCGGGGCCTAGATCGTGGATCTGGCCGTAGGGTTGCCTTGCAGGTGTGTTCCCTTGCCTTTGTAGTTTCCTTTGCGTCGTACTTGCCGCCTCCTGTGACGGGATCTTGAGAATTGAGAACCTCTAGGGTGTAACCGACCAAGTAGTAAATTCGGTTAACCTGTCGGATCTGCACAAGTAAAGGAAAAGCTCACTAGGTTGTAGGATCTGGCCAATGTATTATCCAGTTATCACTACCAACACTAGATTCGCAATTCCCAACCTTCTCCTAGCTCGTACGGCCAATGTAGTTCCGGTTCTTGAGGGCGGGAAAACACTTGCGTGATACTGTGCAAATTGAGGACTGTATTGATATTTAAGCCTATACCTGCCTGGATTTCTACCTTCTATGTCTTTCATCTGCTAAATCCCTTACTAGGCTCGGCTGCATGTCTCTTCTTCCCTTGACCCATCATCCCAGCTGTATTATCTTCAGATCCACCGGATCCATGACGTAATCATCATGGTCACCCTATTATGGGTACACTCATCCGGATCCAGGTCGCTTGGATCCACTTCACTGTAAGTTTGCACTCGTCGTCGATCTGAGCTCTCCCATCATCCAACATCATCTCGCAACCGTCTGTGATCTCCATTGTCCCACGAAAGTTCGAGATCCACTGTATCCATCATCCCTATACCCTGGATCCAGGTCGGGATCCTCCCTCCTTGGATCCGAACTCGGAAGTATGGGATCCGGGGTACCTCGCGGTGGATCTTGACTCTTCATTAGCCGTGGCTACTAGATCCACCTTCAGAGAGCACCGACCATCCTTCCTTCATAGGATCCACACTCGATCCACTCTTGTATAGTATATCCCATATTCATCTTAGTGAATCCAGGTAAGGGTGGATCCGAGGTAAGTCTTGGTGGATCTTGCCTTCTCGTACATCGCTCATACCAGATCCACCGTCATTCCATACGGGGTGTTGCTCGTCATGGCTAATCCACCACAGGCAACTTGCATCCGTGCCGGACAATCCAAATCCTCTCTAATCACTTGAAATTGTCACTGATTCGGGATAGTGACCCCGCGTCAGGCCCATTCTCTTATTTCTGAAAAAGCACTTTACCACATCTTCCTCTCCCTACTTCTTCTCGACCTGTCATACGAGTTATAGGTTATGAGCCCAAGCCAAGCCTCAAGCGACGACTTCCCACGTCTCATCCGCGCCGAGAATTTCGACGTCTGGAAGACCCGTGTGTGCGCAGCACTAGATGGCAAGCATCTTCTCGGCTACGTGAAGCAGCCCGACTACGACGGTGTGTCGGAAGACGAGAGTGAAGATAGGTGCAGCGATATGTCTGATGCCAACGATGAACCGCATGCCAAAACTACCAAGAACGTCAAAATCGACTCCGACGCTGTGGACTACGACGAGAGCGACGACGAGCTCAAGCCGCCCTCGGACTCGGAAGAAGACTCTGGAGCCAGCTCCGATACGTCAATCAAGAGAAAGGACCTCCCGGTAGTTCGACCATTTAACCATCGCGAGGCTCGCCGTGCACGCAAACGCGCCAAGAAAGAGAAGAGCCAGCCTCTTAGCCAGCGCGAACGCCGTCGACAAGAAGCCAAGACCAAAGCCTTCTTGATGAAAACGATGGACAACATGCACGTGCGGCTCGTCAAGAATCTCACGACATCCTACGAGATTTTCAACTACATCTGCCAGAAGTACGAGGGAGCAGCCTTTCATGGTGATCCGTACTTCATTCAACACTACTTGATGGAGATCAAGTATGAGGAAGGCTCCGACTTAACTGAGTTCTTTCTCAAGCTTGAGAACGCGATGAAAGCCGCGTCAGAAGCCACCGAATCGGTGATGACCGAGGGACAGAAGTCTATCTACCTGTTCCACTCGATGCCCAAGTCGTGGAAGGACGATCTCCGCATCTGGAAGGGCCAGCGGAAGTATATCCCGTATGAAGACCTCAAGCAGAGCATTGAAGGCAAGGTTCGCGATCTTCAAGCTCAAGAGCGCTACCCCTTGGCCAAGGGCACACCAGAGTCCTCTGCAACCAAGGGTGAGAGAGCTCTAGTGGCTACCGGACCTCCTGTGTCTCAAACTCAAGGCCGTGACAGCGTCAATGTCTGCTCCTACTGTGCTCGCCCACGCCACAACATTCGCCAATGCCGAGGCCTTCAAAAGGATTTGCGAGATGGACGAGTGAAGGCTGGGACAGTGCTACTTGCTAACTTCGCCTTCAAGGGTAACTCGAAATGCGATCACCCGTACCAGAACACGAACAAAGGTGACAATGGGCGACACGGCAAGAATAATAACAACCGCGACTTCAAGGGCAACAACAGTAGTAGCAAGAACAAGCACGGAAATAGCGGCAAACAACGCGGTCAAGATCGCTACAAGGACCGCCCGCTTGAGTCAGACAATGACGATGACGACGACAGTGATTCTGGAAACAACCGCAAGGTAACTCGCCAAGGACGTCGTGACACCGGTCTCATCGCTGTTGCTACCACAGTCAATTTCCCGTTTAGCCTCACTGCTCAAGCCAAGATAGAACCCGATCCCACCTGGACAATCGACTCTGGCTGCACTCGACACGTCACCCATGAGTCTCAGTGGTTTACCGACATCACCTCCAGTGGTGGATCCATTACGGTTGGTGGTAATAACCAAATCCCCATCGAAGGCATTGGACGGGTCGATCTGGAAGTCACTGACTTCAAGGGCACTATGCAGAAGCTTATCGTTCATGGCGTCCTGTATGCTCCCCAGCTTCAATTCAGTCTGTTTTCAATTCCAGCAGCTGTGAAGCACGACTTTCGCTTCAACTTTGACCGCAAACAGTGCTCTATGCAAACTGACCAGCGCTTCAAGATCAAAGCGCTCATGGCTACCAACACGGATCTGTATCAGTTCCAAGCCAAACCAGCGGCACCTCCAGCGGCTCTTATTGCCTCAGGTAAGCAACGTTCCTTTCTGCTCTTACATAAACGCCTTGGACACCCTAACGTTCGTGTCTTGAATGACCTATCTTCAGGGGCGTCGGCCAAAAAATGGCTCTGGAGGGTCGGGGCTAAGGCCCTATCTACCTTCTACGGACGCATTACGGACTCTTTGCGTTAGGACCCGTTAGCGAAGTCACACCGCTCCCCATTTTACTCTAATAGAGTTGTTAAACGTGCTACATCACCTTTGTTAAAAGTCCATTCAGATATCTGTGGTCCACTACCTGTGCCTAGCCTTACTGGTTGTCGCTACTTCTTGATCTTCATCGATGACTTTTCTCGATTCATGTTCACTTATGCAATTAAGAACCGTAGCGAGTTGTATGGCTGTTACGAAGACTTCAGGAAGAAAGCCCTGAATATTTTCAGACAAGATATATCTGTCATAGAGTACGCGTTCAGTGTTGAAGACAATGCAAACCAGGGTAACTTTGAGATTCAGCGGCTTCAAGCAGACAACGCTAAAGACTACGAGAAGCTTGGCCGCATCATATTTAAAAAGTATGGAGCTCACGCCCAGTTTACCAATGCATACACACCTCAGCAAAACGGAGTTGCAGAACGCCGCATGCGTACCATTATGGAGCGTGTCCGAGCCCTTCTACTTGACGGCAAGCTACCGAAGCGGTTATGGGCCGAGTGTGTCTGTCATGTGACCACTCTCATCAATATGACTCCTAGCTCCAAGACGGATGGACGAACCCCGTATGAGCTTTGGCACAACCGTATTCCATCCATGCAGTGCATCAAAGTATTCGGATGCAGCGGATATGTCCACATCACGGAGCAATACCGAGACAAACTCGACGCTAGAGCCCGTTTGTGTATGTATCTTGGTGTGCCTGACCATAAGAAAGGCTACCGTCTGATGGACATCAATACTCATGCAATTATCTACAGTCGTGATGTAGTCTTTAAAGAGGACGAATTCCCTCTCTCACAGGCCTAACGTCTACTCCAGAGCCCACACAGTCCACAAATCGGCAGAAATCTACCGCTACACTTGCACCTGTACCTCTGCCACCTGCAACTGCTACTACAGTAGCACTGGAGCCTGAACATGTGTCAGAACCAGTGATCACACCGTCACCCACATCAGGCCCTGCAATGACAACAGCGCCAGGCACAGTGAACCAACGTGTACTGCCCTCACCGAGGGAGGCTGTTGATCGAACAGCCATACATTATTCTTTTCGAACAGAGACGGACTCTGATCCTCCTCATCATTCGACTCCTAAGCGACCCCGCCTCTCTGCGGAAGTCATTGATAGCTCTGAGGAAGCCAATGACGTAACCCCCAACTCTGAGGAAGACATACACGAACAGGAGCAACGTCAGCATTTACTGTACACATTACTAGCTATTCGGTATGTGTCTGAGCCCACTACGTATCGGGGAGCAATGAAGTCTTCCCACGCTAACCAGTGGTGTAAAGCAGCTAAATCGGAATACAAGTCCCTCATGGACAATCACACTTGGGTATTGGTATCCCCTCCTAAAGAAAGGAAGATTTTAAGTAGCCGATGGATCTTTGTAGTAAAGTATATCGGCACTGGCGAAATCGACCGCTTTAAAGCGCGTCTTGTGATCAAAGGATTCCTTCAGGAATATGGCATCGACTACAACGAGATATTCTCTCCTGTCATCAGGATGGAGGTACTTAGACTACTTCTTACTATTGCAGCTCTTCTCGACTTTGAAGTCCATCAAATGGATGTTAAGACAGCATTCCTTAATGGCTACTTGGAAGAGGAGATCTACATGGCTCAACCGGAAGGTTTCAAAATCCCGGGCAAGGAGAACCTAGTGTGTAAACTTCTTAAGAGCTTATATGGGCTTAAACAAGCGCCTCGTGTATGGTACCAAACCTTGTCTGCCTTTCATAGAGAATCTCGGGTTCCTGAAACTCATTAAAGATCGATGCGTATTTCGACGCACAGTTGCTGACATCACCTGTAACATTGCAGTGTACGTCGACGACTTACTGATCATTGCGCCTACACCAGCACTCGTCAGTGAGCTGAAATCAGCCTTGAAAAAGCGTTTCTCCATGTCAGATTTAGGGGAGGTGAAGTACTTACTCGGCTGGTCAATTCAACGCGACCGTAAAAACCGAGCGATGTTTATCCACCAGCACAAGTACGCTACGAAGGTCATTGACCGCTTCAGCGACTACATTCCGTACCCTATTGCAACACCAGCAGAACGGAACGCTAAACTTTCCGTAAGCAGCCAGCCCAGCAGTGAGCAAGAGAAAGATGCGATGAAATCGATTCCGTATCGACAAGCTGTAGGTAGTGTCATGTATTTAATGGTAGGCACTCGACCCGATATGGCATTCTACATGCGAGAGGTCAGCCAATTTCTAGCCAATCCAGGTATGGATCACTGGAAAGCAGTCATTCGTGGTCTAAAGTACCTATCTGGAGCGAAAGAATACGGTCTTCTTCTGGGAGGCTCGACCAATATTACATCGGAAAACCTTGCCGATCAACTGATTGCCTACAGTGACTCTGACTACGCCAACTGCCCCGACTCGAGACGCTCTATTGGAGGATACGTGACAATGCTAGCTAGCGGTCCTATATCATGGCTTTCGCGTAAGCATCATACGGTAGTTCTCGCTACAACAGAGGCAGAATATATCGCCCTGTGTCACTGCATGCAAGAGATGATATTCCTCAAACTTCTCCTCAACGAACTTGGCTTTGCTACAACGCAGGCTAACACAATATACGAGGATAATCAGAGCTGCATCAAAATCTGCTACAACCCCGAACTTCACGGACGATCAAAACATATACACGTACGATACTGTTTCGTGCAAGAAAAAGTAGAGCGGCATGAATTCAACGTCACCTACTGCAATACGAAAGAGATGATAGCTGACATCTTCACTAAAGCTTTAGATAAGCACCAGTCTAGAGAACTAAGGGCCAAGCTCAGGATGAAATGTCTGAAAGCAGGATCCGGCCACTCAGTTTAGAAATACCCTGATAATACAAGCGCATGAAGCGTGTCTATATTCTGCGTTCTTTTTAGAATTTTTTCCCACTGGGGTTTATTCTTTTTTGTTCGCACAAGGTTTTCCCTCGTCGAGGTTTCCCTGGTCAAGTACCGAATGATCTAGACACATGAGTTTATCAATAATAATCCATGCTTAACAACAAATTTGTTAGAGATACGCCAGTACATCTCAGTCGCTTTCACTTTCAGCATTTGTGTCACTGGACACGTAGTCGGTGTCATAATGTGTAGATTTTGTGGTTTCTGTGTGACAAATGACATCATCACTAAATACCCCAGTTAAGTGACTTCGATGGAGTGGTGGCCACGTGTGCTCGAGAAGCCCCTTCCCCCCTTCCTCCAGCGTGGCGATGAGAACTGGCGCAAGCTGCAGTGCTGTCCGCGGCGCCCGCTTCTTCTTCTCCCTCGCTGTTTGCAGATCGGAAGGGCTCTGTGCCCACCGAAATAGCCTCTGCCGATGCGAGGGTGCCTGCTTCGTAGCAGCGGCAAGTAGAGACGACATGTTAGGCGTGTCACTTAGCTTCCTCCTTCCCTAGCAGAAACTGTAGGGCAAAGTCAGATCGGCTAGCCTAAGCGATTTCCTGGCGGCGTTTCAAGGACTGAGGAAAAGTCCTTTAAAGAAAGTTTTACCTCTGTTATAACATAGAATTGTCAGTTTGATAAAATATGTTCAGAGGCAGGGAGGCTGTTGAAGTAGCCTCTAAACAGTTTGATTACCTTGACCTAGTCACTCCAAAATATTATAATGAGATTTAGGAGGTCCTGTTTAAGTCGGTATGACTGGCTTAAACTATACAAACACTAATGACTGGTGTACAGCTATTGGTGGCTTCCTAATACTAATAAAGTACTCACTTCGTCTTTTGACGCCTACAAGTAACGTCTTCTTCCTCTCCCTACTTCTTCTCGACCTGTCATACGAGTTATAACCTGCCTCTATTAATTCCAAAGTAGCACACCGGTGAGAGCTATTAATAGCATTTCGGTCGAACAGCTCTACCTATTTGTACGCTGTCGCTCTCCCTAGTGCCTCTTTATGCTCGCGGAAAGACACATTAACGTGCAGCCATCTGTTTTAAATAAAGCGCTGTCATTGGTCATAATCGAAGTTCGCTTAGGACAAAACTTTGCGTCGCGCTGGCTGGTGCTGGTTCTCGCTAGGGGTAGGTATCAGAACAAGACGCTGTCTGGTTTTCAGTGGTTGTCGTCGCTTGTAGAACCGTTGGCAGTGCTCACTTTAGACTTCGCGCGCTCAAGTACACCATGCCCCCTACGCGTCCGGTGAGCGGGTCCATGACATCGTCAGCTACCCCGCGCCAGAAGCAGCCCAGATTAACGGATTGCTCGTCGGTAGCAGTGACACATTAGCGGCCAGCGTCACGCTACCCCCTCAAGCGGATGCCAACCTCTCGGGCTCTTTGGGTGGCACCGCGGGGTCGAGTCCTTCTGCGGTCGACCGCAGAGGACCCGTCCCCAAGCGTGGGAAGGGGAATAAATCCAAGAAGCTGCCAGCTTCAAGTGGCAAGAAGCCTTCGGCTATACTTGACTGGACCAAGAGCATGGTGCGGGATCTGATTACGCTGCGTTTTGACACCTACGCGGACCGCTTTAGCAGCGCAAAAAACAATGCAGCCCTCAAGGTAACGTGGCTTCTTCTCGCCACGGACATGAGTGAGCGGCAGAAGACACTAGCAGCTACGGTATGAGCAGCAAGAGCAACAACTTGGGGCTCGCTTGGCATCGTCAAAAGCACGGTGTCTGCAAAATGCAAAATGCTGCCAGCCTTCCACTGCCCAACTAGAGCCCGGATACTCAACTCTTTTGCAAGTTCTCAAGTTGTCGCAAAGTAGTAGCATTAACCTACCCCTCAGCTGGCGGCAGCCAATCACAGCGCTCTTTACACCTAAACCTAACTTAAGCACCAGACCCAGAACCAGCACCAGCCAGCGCGACCAGCCCTTTAGAGCATACGTGAATGCAAGTCCCACCAGACCAGGAGACAAGTAGTCGCGCAAATACACGAGTCCCGAAACCACCACGAAAATGACTCCCGATCCGATCAACTGCATGCGAACTTGGAACCATTGTTGCGTGACAGTCTCCGAAAACCAGCACCTGCTGTTGACATCGTTTCGGATAAAGTTTTCTTTGATCATGCGACCAACAGTGTCCTGGCCGAATGCGCGAATCACCACAACACCCTCTTCCGACTGCGTCACGTGACTCAATACGGGGGACGATGACACCTTCCAAAGGCGTGAAATCTCTCTAGACGGCGCAAGATAAAAGTTGGCAACTCTCACATACATCCACACCAGTGGGATAATCAGAAATCCCAAAAAGTTCATGGTGTACACAGCAGTTCCTAGCTGGCACACTGTGAAGAAAAACATGGCGAGAAATCCTCCAAACGCGAATGGGATCATGAAATCCACAGCGGACATGTCGTCACCGTATCGGTTCACAATTCGTCCGTTTGGATTCGCGTCGAAAAAGCGGAGTGGAGCCTTCAACAGCGACACCGTCATGTTGTCAAAGAGATGGCGCGAGGCTCGGAGACCTACAACTGCCACAGTAGCTGATCTAACGAAGACCATGACCGCGGCGCCTGCCCCAAGCAGCGAATACACTTTCACGTTGTACGCAGTCTCGTGCTGGTTGTACGAGCCGCCCTTCTGTCCCGTCCAGTGACTCAGCCACAGATCGCTGCCAATCTGGAACACTTGCCACAGTGTCTGCACGCAGAATAGGAAGACGCACACCTTGACGCCACCTAGCGAGTTAAAGTAATTGGCGAAGACCTCCTTCGACACGCGACCTTCTTCCCGCTCTTCATCGTCAATTAATTTGCCAGCGTCGTTCTTTACGGCTTCATCATCGTGACTAGCTTCATCCACCGCTGAACGAATTGTCCGCAGTTTAAACGAGCTCCGTGGTAAAGCCACGTCGTGTCGAATAGCTGTCAGCTTGCCGTCTTCCACCAGCACCTTCAAGTTGGCGGCTTTACTCGCGATAATGTCAGCACTGTGCGTCACCAGCACGACGGTCTTTTCCGCCAGCAAGTTGCAGATGCAGTCACCGAAGATTTGACTCTGCACGATCGCATCGACAGCCGCCAACGGGGAGTCGAGCAAGAGGATGTCAGCATCTGAGTAGCACGCACGAGCAAGACAAACACGCACCTTCTGACCACCAGACAAGTTGACACCCTTTTGTCCGATCTCCGTCAAGTCACCGCCAGGGAATTGCTTTAGGTCTGGAAGTAGGCCACACGCCGCGATCACTTTAGCGTACTTTTTGTTGTCATATGGCAGACCGAACAGGATGTTGTCACGGATCGTCATGTTCTGGATCCACGTCTGCTGTGAATAGTAGGCGACACGACCTCGTACGAACACGCTACCGGCCAGCTTGTCCATTTCTCCCAGCAAAGCAGAAGACAGGGATGACTTGCCACTGCCGACGGAGCCGTGCACGATTACCAACTCACCCTTTTTAATGGTGAGGTTGACCTGGCTTAGCAGTGGTGTATCCTTTGTCCAACCAAAAGTACCATCGTCAATTGCCATGACTACGTCGTCGGGCTGGGCCAGATCGTGACGAATAACATTCGACGGAGTGAACTCATCCAGTGCGAGATAGTCAGAGAACCGATCGAGCGAAACCTTGGCTTGAATACACGTCTGGATAACTGTGGGTAAGTCCCGTAGTGGGTCTCGGAGAGCGTTAAACAGCGCAATGGCTGTGAACACCTTCGCTGCCGTCAGCACCTTCTCCATCACAATGGCGTACACAGCAAAAGACACAGCCGAGACGGCAATAGGAGAAGCCCAGAGCACAAAAATGTTCAGAGCGCCCAAGTACATGAACTTCTTCACAGCCGAGAGCTCCGTAGCACGAAGCTTCTGGATCTTGTCAGCGAATTTGTCTTCCCACGCGTTGAGTTTGACAATCTGAATGGCATTGAACACTTCCTTGATGGTCTTCATGCGGTCGTCCTTGTGTTTCATAATGTCCTCAAATGCACTTCCCGATAGCTTGGCGATGGCAAAACTCAAGAGCATGAAAAGCGCAATGACTGCCAGTCCAGCAAACGCAGCGAGGTCGATGACGGCGTACAACATGTAGACGTCCACCACGATCTGAATCGGGATGATCCATAGACTGTTGATTTGAAAAGCTGCGAAGAGAATGTTGTTCACATCAGACGAAAAGAGGTTAGAAATGTCCACGGCTTTGGCATCTCCCTTGCTCTGAATACTGCGGCGCATGGCCTTCCGGAACAGCAACGCCTTTAACGTCACTGTAAGTCGCAACGCGATCAATTCGAGGTAGAACCGCATCTGGGTGGCCACTACGGCGTTGACAATTCGGGACGCAAAGAAAACGCCGAGCCACGCACTCAAGTTGAACATGTCGATCTGAGGTGCCGCAAACACCGTGATTACGTGGTTCAGAACAGCAGGCGCGAAGAGATTGCAGGCCGTCGTGAAGAGCATCGCCAGACCACAGAGGAAGAATCTTCCTCCATACGCTGTCACTATTGCCTTGACGATGGACCTGTCGTGGCGTTCGTAGTGCATTACGAACTCGTCGAAGGCTGCGGCTGAGCGATTCTCGCCTTCAAGTTCCCACAGATCGTCATTGTCCAGTTGGCGCGTGTTGCCGGCGTGCATCATGGGGTTGGCATACGAGAAGAAGAGACGCGACCAGAGCGACGCCGTGCCTGGTCTAGACTGCGCAATATGCAGCCGCTGCTTGGCCCGATCCGCCTCATCGTTAGCACTAACGAACGTGGAATAGCGCGGCTGTTTAGTCGTGGTGGCGGGGGAAACGAGCGACTCGGCATTGGACTGCAGCAGTACCGTCATGACGGAGCTACACTGTCACTAGTGAATGGACTTGAGCTGTTCAGGGCCGATTGGAGACTGGAAGAGTTTCCGTTCCGCTGCTACTGTGGCCATTAGCAGGCTATGGCCACTGGTCATAGCCTACGGCTGACGCACTTGAGCTGAGTGTCTGAGACCATAGTCAGGTCAAGTGAATGAAAAGAGTGTCACGGATTGCCAATCGAAGTCGATCCGCAAAAAACGGACGATGCTGCTGCTACCAAAATTAGATACGTGTAGCCCTTAATTGACTTGTGTGGGTAGTGCTGTACCGTTTTTGAACGCTCCAAAACACATGTAAAAAACGTTACCCATCATGTAGGGGAAAAATAATTTATCTTCGATTTGGTGTGTCAAAGATACATCATGTTGTCTCAGTCATTTGCGGAAATTTCTATCGTGGCACTTTGCGTAATTTTGATTTTTTTTTGTAAGTGTTTTTGGTTTATAATACCAAACATACCAAATATCAAAGTAGTAAACCAAACGTCAAAACCTCTTTACCAATCGAAACTAAGGGTTCAAGTAAGTGTATAGTCAAGCTTGCTGACGGAAAGCCGCGCCACGTCGCGCGGCGCGAGATTACGTTGCCGTACACCTTCGACGGCTTTCGCAGCAATGACGACTTCCTCGTGATTGAGATGAACTACGCATTCGATTGCATCCTGGGCATCCCGTGGTTGTCACGGTATCAACCAGAGATTGACTGGTTGGCCCGCTCGGTTAAACACCGCAGCGGTTTCGACGTGAGCGAGGTGTTCACCTACCTCTTCGTTGCCCAGAAGGACTGGCCCCACGTCACCGTCGTGGACCGGTCGTCCACGACGCAGGCTGGACACAGAGTGAGCGATGGCCCTCTCTGCACGGCTTGCGCAGTGCTGTTGCACGAAGGCTCCTCGCCGCGAGGCGAGGGCAAGAACACGATGGCGGTCGAGCAGGGGCTCCCGCATACGAGCAAGCGGTCGAGCATGGGTTCCCGCGGCGCACAACTGCGGTCGAGCATGTGTTCCCGCGGCGCACCACAGCGGTCGAGCATGAGTTCCCGCAGCACCATATGGCGGTCGAGCATGGGTTCCTGCAATGCAACACGGCGGTCGAGCAGTCGAGGCTCCCGTCACCCGAGCCGGTGGTCGAGCAGTTGGAGCTCCCGCCGAACGACCACGCGGTCAAGCAGTGGCCCCCGCGTGTGACCGACACAGTCGAGAGTGAGCTCCAGTGCCTAGAGCGGGGTGATACATCGTCCAGCGAGAGCGATTCTTCCTCCTCGAGTACTCACTCGAGGCGCCGGGCAAAGAACTCGAAGCGCCGTCATTTGAAGCCACGACGTGAAACTGCACCGAACAGCATCTCACAGACGGAGTCGGTCTGTGTCATTGAGCACGTGGACGACGGCATGGGCCGTCAGCGCACCGTCGATCTTGTGTGTCCACCTCGCGACGCTCAATCGATCACCCGGCTTTCAGGTCTCTCCTGGAAGAACTTCCTTCGTGGTCTCAAGGTTGGTGAGGTTGAGCAGGTCTGCCTGATCACAGACACTTCGTCTACGCCACTCTAAGGGAACACCGTCAGTGATGACGACGGATCCACCCGTCCCAAGAGCGCCGAACCGAAGTCCGCTCGCGAGGAGCGATTCGCAGCGCAGTCCTGGGAGTCCTTGCGCGAGTCTGGTAATCCAGTGTACGAGACCGTCCGCGAATACGCGGACGTCTTTCCCGATAAGATTCCAGCCGAACTGCCTGCCGATCGAGGCGTCCGCCACGAGATCGATCTCGCGCCCGGTTCGAAGTACTGTGTGACGCGGCAGTGGCCGCTGCCGCGAGACCAAGTCAAGGCCATCGACGACTTCTTCGAGAATCGCCGTAAAGCGGGTCACGTGCGTGAGAGTGTCTCTCCACATTCGAGCCCAACGTTCTGTGTGAAGAAGGCCACAGGCGGATGGCGCATCGTTCATGCCTTTAACAAGTTGAATGATGCTACCATCCCCGCGAAAACCCCAATTCCCCGGAAGGACATGGTGCTCGACACCATGGCGGGCAGTGTCGCCTTCAGCGCCATCGACTTGACCGATGGATTCTATCAGATCTTGATGAGACCGAGCGACATCCCCCTGACAGCGGTCAGCACCACCAGCGGTATCCGCTTCGAGACTTCGCACCGAGCTACTTCGACGACATCTTCGTGCACAGCCGCGCTGAGGATGGTCTCGGCGCGATAGAAGTCCACTTGAGGCACTTAAAACAGGTCTTCCAAGTGATGCGCGAGAACAAGTTGTACGCGAGCCTGAAGAAGTGTATCTTCTGCGCGCCGGAGATTCCGGTGCTGGGCTGCTTCGTGGGCAAGGACGGCGTTCGCGCCGACCCGGAGAAGGTGTCCTCTATCTGCGCATGGCCGAAACCAAAGAACCCCACTGAGTTGCGTCAGTGGTTGGGGCTAGCAAATTATCTCCAAAAGTACACGAAGAATTACGCCGGATTGATCCAGCCCCTCTCATCACTCCTGAAGAAAGATGCCACATGGGTCTGGTCACCCGCGCACCAAGCCGCCTTCGACTCAGTGAAGAAGAGCCTTGCTGAGGCGCCGATCCTAGCTCTTCCCGACGATTCGAAACCATATCACGTCGTTTGCGACGCGAGCGACTTTGCCATCGGCTGTGCGCTGATGCAGTTTGACGACGAAGGACGTGAACGGGTCGTCAGCTATCAGTCTCGACAGATGAAGCCAGCGGAGCGCAGCTATCCTGTCCACGACAAGGAGCTTCTCGCGATGCGCTACGCTCTGATTAAATTCAGAGTGTACTTACTCGGCGAGCAAACCTCGCAGTGTATACCGATCACGCATCGCTAAGGACAGCGATGAAGAGCCCTCATCTTTCCCAGCGAATGGATCGCTGGTTGTCGTTCTTCTTCGAGTATAATTTCGTGGTTCACTACAAACCCGGCAAGAACAACATCCTTGCAGATGCTCTGTCTCGTCGTCCAGATTACGACCCACGCGATTCGCTGGGTCGACAACCGCTGCATGATGAAGACGACGAAGACAACTGTGCTATGTGCTTGGCGTCGGGATTGAACCTGACGAGCGTGTCTTCAGAAACCCCACTCCGCGACGAAATCCGGACTGCGTATGAATTCGATCCGGTCTATTCGAGTATTCTGGAACATCTCCGCTCACCCAGTGAAAAGACACTGAGTGCTTTGTCCCGCTCCACACGCCATCAGATCGATAGGTATCGGATTGAAGACGGGCTGTTAACGTACAGCATCGATCGCTTCGATGCTTCGCGTGTAGTGGTTCCCAACGATCCTGACTTGCGCTCGCGGATCATCCACGAGTTCCACGATATCCCCCTTGGCGCTCACTTGGGCCGTGAGAAGACATTCGCCGCAGTGTCGCGCGACTTTTACTGGCCCCACATGTATAAGTTGGTGCGCAAGTGGGTGAGGACCTGCGAGATCTGCCAACGCGTGAAACCGTCCGCGTCATCGCAGGCTCCCCTGCGTCCCTTACCAGTGGCCACCGAGGCATGGCGCTCGGTGTCGATGGACTTCGTCTTTGGCCTCCCACCCGACTCCGCCGGGCGCTCCGGTGTCCTGGTATTCGTCGACAGGTTCAGCAAGATGGTTCACCTCATCCCGGTCCCGGATACGATCATCGCGGCCGATACCGCGGTGCACTTCGTGGATGCAGTCGTCCGTCATCATGGCATGCCCGAGTCCATTGTTTCGGACCGCAATCCGCGGTTCACGTCTGCTTTCTGGACGAAGCTCTTCGAGCTATCAGGGACAAAGCTGCTGATGTCGACGGCCGCTCATCCGGAGACGGATGGCCAAACCGAGCGAGTTAATCGCGTCCTTGAGGACGTACTTCGCAGCTATGCGACGTCGTTTACGAGCTGGAGCTCGTTCCTTCCGCTTGCTGAGATCGCGCTGAACAACGCGGTTCACGCGTCGACTGGCTTGACTCCTTTCTTCGTCAACAACGCTCGTCACCCTCGCGTTCCAGCTCTCCTCGCCGTGGGCTGTCCCACGGCGCCGTGTGGCTCCACTCTGGGTGGGGGTGAAAGAGGCGACAACCACTTTGTGACAACTCCGGTTTTGAACCCAGAACCGGTTACCATACCGGTTGCCGACAAGCCTTCTACGC
This sequence comes from Phytophthora infestans T30-4, assembly GCF_000142945.1. NCBI lineage: Eukaryota > Oomycota > Peronosporomycetes > Peronosporales > Peronosporaceae > Phytophthora > Phytophthora infestans. The sequence goes on along the minus strand of NW_003303712.1, from coordinate 958,844 downwards.
CAACACCGGTAATGGATCCTCAACCGGTTTCCATACCGGTTGCCGAATCCTCCTCGAGTGCAGCCTCATCTTCAGCGACTGTTAACGCAGTGACACACGCCCAGGCCAGGAAGGCCCTGACGACTCCCCGCGACGCAGTGTCCCCTCTCGCCTCGTGGACGAATCGTGCCCTGATCAGTCCTGGCACCGCTAACGCGGTGTCTCCATCAGCGAACTACGCGCCAAAGCAACCGGCACATCCGGCTGATAACACCGCTGTCTCAGACTTCCTCCTCCAGCGCCAAGCAGTCACCCGATACGTCCGCGACGCGCTGCAGACGGCGGTCGACAAGCAGAAGAAAAACGCGGACAAGCGCGGCCGCAAACACACAGTAAAGTTCGCGACAGGAGATCGAGTGCTCCTGTCGACTTCAGGAATTAGAGACTCTGCCGTCACCAACCTCGGCGCGAGTAAACTCGCACCGCGCTTTATTGGGCCATTTACGGTGACTAAGGTTATTGGCGAGGCTTACACACTGGATATCCCCACGTCGCTGCGACTACATCCGACGTTCTACGTCGGACGACTCAAGCAATACCTTCCCGCTACGATTCCTTCTTCGACTCAGGGCCGTTCCGAACCGGGATCGGATCGGATCGGGTAGCGAATACCTCGCTCTTATTGGTCAACGAAACGGGTCGGGTTGGGGCTGTCGGCGTGTTTAGCAATCACCTCGCGATCCAGTGCGATCCAGAGCGCCCACTCGGGTCACCGCGATCCGACACAGATCGTCAGGTGTTGCTCCACATTTCGAGCGCGAATACGTGAGATGAAGAGTGGATGGACGAGTATGAGGTGCCTCGGTGGATGGTGAAGGTCCACCAAGCTCGCAAACGTCGCCGAGTACAGCTGGCTGCAATGGTGGCAGCCATTGCCTCGATACGGGGCACTCCTAGTGACTGCGTGCCGCGCAAGCGGCTGAACTGGGGGCTGCACTGGCAGACACTTCTGTTGGAAGGACAATTCGAGCAGTGCTACCGCATGAGCGCTGCATCTTTCGACAAGCTGCTGTCGTTTGTGAGACCTGGGCTGCTGCGCGACGAGATCCAGTCTGAGCGGCGCACGGGAACGGACCCGATCACGCCCGAAAACATGCTGCAGATGACCATTTCCTGGCTGGCAGGGGGCAGCTTTCACACCACGCGCTGCCTCGCTGGCGTATCTCGGTCGGGCTTTTACTATGTGATCACTGCTGTAATGGACGCGCTGTGTGAGTGTGAAGAGTTACGAATTCATTCTCCGACCGAATCCAGCAGCCGCGTCGAAGAGCTCGCGTCCGGATTTACGAAGATCAGCAAGGATGGTATCATGACGGGCTGTGTGGGGTGTCTGGACGGTTGGCTCTGCCAGATTAGAGCACCAAGCAGCCGAGAAGTACCCGACGTTGCTGCTTTTTTCTCGGGGCATTACCACATGTACGGCTTAAACGTTCAAGCCATTTGTGACTCGCTGTGTCGGTTCACCGGGTACTGCTTTGACTCACCGGGTAAGGTGGGCGATTCAATCGCATTTAGGAAGTGGACACTAAGTGATGAAATCATGGAGCTACCTCCTGGATACTACTGCGTTGGAGACAACGCTTACCCGCTATCAGACTCACTACTGGTGCCGTACAATAAAGTGGAGTTGAGGACAAAGCAAGACTCTGATTTTAATTTCTATCTCAGTCAGCTCCGCATTCGGATTGAGATGGCGTTCGGTTTGCTCGTGAACAAGTGGCAAATATTTAAGAAGCCCTTGGTGGTGGATTTCAAAAACGTTAGTAGAGTGATTAAAACGTGCATGAAGCTCCACAACTTCTGCACAAACGAAAACTTAATTGGTGCTGATGCAACGGTGATGCACGACCGAGCGTCAAGTGCGTACCACAGACTACGAGAATGTGCCTACCAAGCTGCGGACAATAGTATCGAAGACACGTACGTTACGGGCGCCGAAATTGACAACGCTGCTCGCGGCCGTATCCTGCGCCAGGTTCTCAACGACCACATCCAGGACTTCAACCTTCGGCGCCCGAGTACGCGTTAAACTACCTGCTGGTCGTACACGTTAGCGATAACCTCGCTTTCCAGCTCCAGAATTTGATCTCTTAGTTTTTGGCGCTTCATACGCTCCTGCACCAGCAAACCTTCGGCACCAAACTCGTCTTCATCACTGTCATCTTCGTGCTCTTGAATGTGCTTCTTCAGCTCGAAAATATTGCTGTTAGTGCGCTCCAAAATTTCGGACAGCATGCCAAGTCGATGCGAGATCCTCTTATCATGCAGCAACAAAGCTTGTTCCTTCCACGTGGCTTCTTGAGCTTCGCTGGTCTCATTCGTTGACGCGATTGCACCGACACTCTCCGCTATTGCAGCCAGCACCTCGGCCTGTGAGCTGTTTCGACGCTTACGGTTGCCCTTCTTGGCTCTGCTTGTGCCCTCTTTGTGCGAGTCGTCTTCATCGTCTGAGTATATGTTTGCTGAGCAGAACTCGCGACCAGCACCCCGATGCTCGCACCAATGGTGCAAGTAGAAGACGTCCGCTTTTCCTCCACAGTACTCCCAGAAGTCGTCACTATGCTCGCCAGATTTCTTCGATCCCGCCTCTGCCCGAGCAAACTTGCCGCTCACGTCGCGCCACATTTTGTGGAGTTTGGAGCCCGAATGGGCTACTGTCTGCGACGGCTGAATGCCCTCAAATATGGGCTCGTCCGGGGAGACCAGCGTGTCAAACTCGACGTTGTCCTCACTGAATGCTTTCGCTATATCCTCCCAAAACGTCGATCCACCTTGGTCGAGCTCGCGCCTGCTGAGCTGGTCCCCAGATGTCAGGAAGGCGTGAAAAAAGCGCTCCGAAAACAGCACGTTGAGCAGGCGAAACATGCAATTTTTGGTTCGTTGCATCTCCGCTTCTTGTCCGCGCCTCACGTTACTCCTTTGCTGCTGCACCTTCTTCTGGATGGCCTTCTTGTTCTTGTCGTACGCGCTCAGTAGCGCGATACGACCCTCCTTGTTCGTGTTCTTCACTACGTTAAGCTTACGCGCCGTACACTCGAGTTTGAGCTGGGTGAGCGACCAGTCATCGTACGACTCCGAGGTTGGCACGGGCACGGGCTGCTTGCGTCGGCTCAGCAGCGCTGCACTGACTGTCCATGTTGCTGGCGCCGCCATGGACGAGAAGAATGTCCTATCAGGAAGCTGAACGAACGCGCAAAACGAAGCTCGCAACAGGAGCTCTGACGCAAGGGAAACTTCAAAGGAAACTGTAGCCATGACGCGAGACCTGGTTAGATTGCGATCCGGTTCGGAACCACCAAAAGCACCTCACCAGGGCGTCGCCTAACCCTCGTTGCCCCGTGCGGCCTGCGATCCGATCCGACCCCGGTTCGGAACGGCCCTCAGTCTCCTGAGCCGCCGGCGCATATAGCGGCCGCCCCGCCCGACGCGCGCGCCGAGCCATCGCGCCATTCGCACCAGGCGCCTGCTCCACCGTCCCGCTCTGCAGACTACCATGTACCGCGCGCTCAAGAAGCCTCACGCGCGCCAAGAGTTCCCGATTCGACTGACGAGTCTCAGTCGCAGTCCTCACGGCCTTTGCAGCCGCGTCCTGGGCCTCCTCCGCCTCCTGATACGCCGTCCAGAAGCTCCCCGCGAGATCTTCCTCGCGGCTCCCAACCAGAACGTCAGTCGTATCAGCGGGACGGTCCCCCGCCGATTGTCGACTCAGCTGGCGAGATCCGCTGGATAGTCGAGAAGATTGTCGATCACAAAGACCCGCCCCGTCGGTCGGGGCAGCGCCATGTGTCCACCAGTCGCACGGCTCCCGCCGCGCGCCGCTATAGCGTACGATGGCTTGGCTTTCCGGCGGACCAAGATACGTGGGAGCCCCGCGCGAATCTCCTTCGCGATGTCCCGGATGTGATCCAAGCGTACGACTCCAGTCTTTCTGCGCCGGAGAGCGTCGCGAATAATCACGCGGCGGCCGAGAACGAGATCTCCAGTCTGCACGACCACGCGAACGTGATCGAGAACGACGCTGCTGGCGATCGCGCGATCGCGACCGAGAACGACGACCCGAGTTCTCGTAATCTAAACGGAGCGGCGGAGATGCGCTTCGTCGAGATGAGTGTCGGCGCGAGCCGGCGCGGCTAGCGGCGCTGGCCTTTTCGGACAGCGAGCGACGGTAACGCTGGATCCAGGCATTCTCGCGATCACTAAGCGGATGCTCGGCGACATGGGCTCTCCACTCGTCCGTAGTCGGGCGAGACGACACACACCTCCTGCAGCCTTCAGCAACTCGCACGTAGCAGATGCGGTCGTCGGCGTTCCAAGCGCTGTCGCAGATTCGTACGCGCAGCTCGCCCAAGGAATGGCCCCCGATGATTTCTTCCCGGTATGCGATCCAGTCGACGAGATTCTCTTCCTGCGCTTGCGTCCGGTTCCAGCGCCGGATGAAGGCGCACCACGACTCCTGTAGCGCACTGTGGTCGACGCCGTCCACCGGCTTCGGGCGCAGCGCACGAAAACGCCGGAAGAGGTCCTTCATCTCGTCCAGAGACTCCGGATCTTGCGCTTTGGAGATGTCATACAGGGCCCAGGGTCTCAGCGCCTCGTCCATCACGTGGGTGCCGCGTGCCGCGGTCGTCGCGCTCGTCAGCGACGTCGCCGTCGCTGGAATCTGCTGCTGTTGCTGTTCCATCGTCCGCTCCTGTTGTCTGCTGTACAAGTCGTGTTGTACTTCTCCTGCGTGGCGCAGGATCTGTCTCGTCCCCGCCTCGTTCGTTCCTGTTGGCCACGATTTTCTTCTCGTTTCCTTTTTGATTGATTTGTTCCCCGCCCGTCGCTTATGTTGCGTAAGTGCAACTTTAAGAGGGGGGTGATGTAGTGGGCCACGCCATTACATAAGTAGGTAGATTTATATTACAAAAGTAGGTGCAGCAGCACACGGCTAGCGTGTGCTGAACTGCCGTCATCCTATTGGTTGATATATGGGGAGCTAGACCCATTATCAGCCAATAAGGGTTTGACGTGTATTTGAGTGGTCAGGGCAAGCTGCCCTGGACCTAAATAAAAACAGAGTTGATTTTCCTTCAGACTAAGCACTTGGTTTCACTATCGCGGAACTTGCACGCTTCCTCATTATTACGTGTAAGCTAGTAACGGACACTCTAGGCCCGTTACATATGTATTCGGTTGAAGTTAGCTTGCTGCCTGCTTTCCAATAAAATCAATCGCTTTATACAAAAAGCGCATACGCAAGTACGGCAACAGGTTGTATAGGCAATCATCCCACGAGGCACCAATAAGCAGGATTTCGAATATGGTAATGCACCACACTCCGCACAAGCTGCCATCCTTTTGTTTGTAGTACTCCACCTTCTCAAAAGTCAGCATGTCTTCCATATGTAGAAGTCCCTCGATAGCGGAACGTACGCTACGCTCGACGGTAGTGTAGTTGTGTTGGCTCTGTAGGGGTCGAACATGAAGCAGACACCCTTGTTCGTTTCAGGCAGGATGTGTCGGTCCACTAGGAATGCAACCCAATGATTCCCCACGCTGAAAATTTAATGACACGCTGGTACTGCAGATTCCCAGCTCCAAACCCTCCCGCCACGCGTTTGCGTTGCTCTGGCTTAACAAATTCGTGAAAACGGGGACTAACAAACCCTATATCTGGGTATTCATCACGAAGAACCATCATGGATACCAGGATAGACGTCGTATGAAGCCACAAGTTTTCGCGAAAGTCCAGGAGCTGACGCCCCGCGAAAAACTAACCAGGAACTCGATTGACTCCTAGGGGAGAGTTGCTACGTAGTTTTTGGGCTCATTCTTTTTGTACATTCATAAAATTTGGTTAGCTACGGTCTAGGTTCGGTTAGTTTGAAGGACCACACGATACCTTAGTGACGCTGCGTGCATCTGAAAATGGTTTGCGAATGTCAGATACACGACATTCCACATCGTCGATCCAGCACAACGTCCGCATGACGAGATTGAGGTGATTGCGAGCTTCAATGACACTTGCCATGCCATCGAGCTGGTCAAACGCTGCAAATCCGTAGTCAGGCCAATAAGCAAGCAGATCAATATCGTTCCTTATCTTGATTGTTTTAATAGCTTCCATGATTTGGTTCATCAGTGGGATGGATTTCACGACGGGGATGCCTTGCCCGACCGCGTATGACCTCGCTGATAACTTGCCACGCACCTCAACGGAAGAAAGCACGAGAGTGTCTAGCATCGCTTTTGTGCGGAAGATGCTGTATGGACCATCGAATAGCGCAGCCACTTCGTCAAAACTTGCCTGCTTTCCCACCCGTTCTTCTCGATATTTTGTTACTAGCACGATTGCCTTTTTGTAGTTTACCTTGGTCTTCGCTCGCTTGCACTGTGCTTTAGTTATTCCATTAACTAGCGGACGCTCAGCAAACTTCGACTTAGCCCCGCCACGCTTGGTTTTCGAAGTGGTTTCATTTTTTGGTGCTGCTCTCCCTGTCTTTATGATGAATTCGTTCTTCTCTAACTTTCTCCTCGAGGAGCGAATCAACTTAGCTACTATTGAGAGGGGCATCGCTGCTGCGTTGTGTTGTATCACGCCTTACCACTTTGCGCTCATTGTCTCCTTCCTGCCGCACGCCAGTGTCGTCTCCATATTTAGTACTTGGCTGCTCTTCCACAACAATCGAATCCAACGGTCAACTGGCTTCCCTGACAAACGACAACTGCGAGAGCGTCGCAGCACCAACTGAAGAGGCTTCAGAAAACCCTTTAAACAGCGTGTCATTCTTGTGATAGAACGCCACAACGGTGCCATTTTTCAGTGCTTCGTAGAACTCTTCCATCCATGGTATCGCAACTCGATACGTGGGTGTCGACTGCAGCGCCATGCGATCAACGCTTATTTCGGATAGAGCCTTCGACTCGGTGTATCTCGAAGTCCTTGAGAGAGCTTTTTCTTTTGGTAACGGGGCGCACGAGACTTGGCGAAGTCCACCGGGAGAGACTTCTCCCTCGGCAATATTATTTACCGGACTGTGAACGATTCACGTCGTGAAAATTAAACGCATTGGAGGGAGAACGGTCTCATATTTGCACCTACTCCTTACGAACATTACGTGACGGCACGGTAACAGACCTTTTTGCATGAAGACGCAGTTACATTGACTCCGCTGCATCACAGAGCATCAACGTTATCAAAAGAAAAAAATAAGCCAAAAATAAATCAAACCAAAATGGATACCTGTGTGTCGACTTCATACGTAGACGAGCTCATTCCACTCGACACTACCGCTGTGCTAGCGTTTTCCATGCTCACAGTGTAGTCAGCACCAAGGCCTGTAGCAAGCGTGTGCTCCTCCGAGGCAAGTCTTGGCGCGAAGTCACTGATTTGCAAGGCTAGCGCTGCAAGCTCAGGGTCCTCGTTAAGTCCACTTGGTCTCACTGCCACGCGGTTAAATTCTGCAATATACTGCTCTTTAGCTTATTCTTGTAGGGTAATAAGGGTCGTCACAAGCAGGTCGATTGTAATGGTACGACGAATGCCGGCCGGTAAGAAATAATCCAAGTCCGAAAAACACTTGGTGGCAAAGACCTCCAAATACATACTCGCTAAAAAGTCGTTGCACCGAAGCTGTGGAAGGGAGAAGTACGCAATCATGCTAGTGATTGTCTGGGCTTCACGCCAAGAAAATTTTTGGCCATATAGGGCCACTGGAAGAAGGATCACGACCGAACCTTTGCCTCGGTTTAGGTCTTTTAAACGAAATTGTAGTTATGTTTAAAACTTAGCGTTACACTGGTCGTACTTCAAATCATGCCAGACTATAGGACCAAACCCGGCTGGTAGGCCCCGTAAGCATGAGGAAAGCCTGCATCCTTTGGTACGTAAGCTAGGTTCTGACATGAATAAAAGCAGTATGCCTATTGCAGCTCCAAAACTGGCGAAGCGGCTTTTTCACGAATTTGACATTTTAATTTCTGTGCGGTCTTTGCGGCGAGTGCTCCGTCGAATGGGAATGAGGTTCATTAAGGGGACCTCTCGCAACATTTTAGCTGAATCGACAGCTAATGTTTCTTTTTGCACACAATGTTTAAGGAAAAAAGTCGCCAATCTGAATAGGCGGAGCTTTCCTATTCGTCCGGAAGTGTTTCTGGACGAAACATTCTGCAACTTGAACCATGTTGCTCAGCTTTCATGGGTTGATGAAGATAAAATCCGATATTCAAAAAGTGCTAGAGGCCCCAGGTGCGATATTATCCTTTTTATTGCTTTTGTATTAATATTTTGGATTGTTTTTAGCATTTTTTGTTATTTTTCTGTTGTTTTCGCGACTCGAACAGGTTTTGCATTGTTGCTGCCGGCATTGTTCGTCGCGAAAAAAAACGGAATGGTTGGGCAACTGCTAGAACAATCGAGAGAGGTGCGGCAATCCAACCTAAAACGAAAACACGATGACAACTACCACGGAAATTTCAACACAGAACAATTCGAGAGATAGTTCGAAGACCTATGTGCACATTTAGCCAGCAAATATGGTCCTTGCAACATACACATGGATGGCGCGAGCTATCACAAGAACCAAACAAACTCTGCCCCCAACTCGAGAGCTCTCAAAAACGATATGGAAGCATGGCTTGAATAAAAATGTGTGATTTTATCTTTTATGCTGACTTATTTAAAAGGTTTAACTTTTTTTCTCAAATTAGAGATTTGGTACGACGTCAGCTACACTAAAGCTGAGCTGATAATGCTTGTTCGTGCCAACAAGCCTAAACCAATCTACAGGGCTACATAAATTGCTACTTCACCTAGCCATTTGGTATATTATACTCCGCCATACCACCCCAAACTACAGCCCATTGAACTTATTTGGGCTAACATTAAGGGCGTCATCTCGGACGACCCTGCTTCCGATATGGCGGAGCTTCGTTCCAAGACTGACACTGGATTTGCATCTCTAGTCTTTGATACCTGGCCAGGTGCCTATCAGCACGCTCAAGAGTACGAGCAAAAGTACCTGCAGTTGGCGGACGAGTGTGAACTCGTATCCGATTCAGAAGATAGTGAGCATAAAAGCTGTGAGGACTGTCAGTGACTGACCCGTTGGCTGATCTATACCCCAAAACATGCCATTTTAAAGTTTTTCTAACAAATATACAGTTTTTTTACAATCATGATAAAGGACCAGATTATCGTAATATTTTCAAAATGATTGTGAATCTCCATCTGCTATCACAGATAAGCCAATAAAGGAGCTCAAGTCATTGTACGTGGCATATTTTCAATTGCAAATAATTTTACAACAAATAATGGGCCTTTTTAAAAGTCAGAATGAAGGGAAAGGGCTTCAAAATTGCAAAATGGGACTGCAGATTCGGACTTAGAACCCATTTTACCCTATATATCTAAATGTCGATATAGATTTTGTAGAAGGAAATAGCGTTTTTTGGGTGCAAAGTCCGTCCGAGGTTTGGTGGCCGGGACAATAGGGATTTCGCGGCAGTGGCCACTGCCGCGTCACACACCCAGCACGAGGTCGATCTCGTGCTGTATTCCCTTGTCCTGCGGAAGTTCCGCAGGAATCGCTTCCGGGAGCACATCCTTGTGCTCCAGCAGAACATCGTAGAAGGGACTCGACTTCAATGAGTCCCCGCTCTGCTCGTCGAGGCGCTGCTTCTTCGTCTTTGCGCTGTGAGTGTCCTTACTCTCAGCGGTATTCGCAGCGTGTAGCTGCCTCAACTCCCCCCCCCCTACGCTTTCCACCCTTTCAATATCGGAAAGGATATATGTTCGATGCGTCCATCGTACAGGTCCTTCGCGAAGCGCATCCAGCCCATGACTGGAAGCGACGTCAACTCCGACGCACGCATCGGAGGATTCACCAGTTGCATTGACCGGTACTGGAGACCTGTACGGGTCCGACTCAAGACGTTCAACGCTGCGACGCACGACGTCATCACCGATGTCTGCCCGGCAGACATCGTTCAAATAGCCTCGGTCCCGGACCGAGCCTAGCACAGCTTTTGTCGCTTTCGTCGTCTTTTGTTCTTGTGAAGCCCGGCCTCACATGTTTCTCGTCCAGGTCCGGCCTTGGACGGATTTTCGTTGTAACCGTCGGCGGATTCTTTCCGCGGACGCGAATGATCAAGCCCGGCTTGATTGCATTCCGCTTCGTCGTGCGGTCCGGCTGCACGCGAGCACGCAAGCGTTTTCAGTGTTGGACGTTTGCAACCGCCAACACGGCTTGCCGCGTCGTCACCTCGTCGCCTTTCGGCGGAGGCCCCTCTCGATGTTGATTTCGAGTTTGTGTCGACTCCCGGGGTCGATACGTCCTTGTTACCTCGACGCATTTCGGCGGAGCCCTTTGTGATTTTTTATCTAATCACAACCGTGCCAACTACCGGAGCTGGCATGCCGACATCACAGCTACTGTCTGTAGCTGGATTGCCTTGCACATCTGATGCATCCGTCCCCGGGACGCATAAGATCTACGCGAACCTGAAGAAGTGTATCTTCGGGGCGAGCGAGATACCCTTGGGTGTCTCGTCGGGAAGAACGGCGTACGCCCTGACCCAGAAAAGGTCAGAGTGATCAATAAATGGCCTATGCCATCCAGCGTGAAGGAACAGAGCCGGTTCCTTGAACTTAAGTTAAGACAATCGACGACTTTTTTTAAAGTCGTAATGCGGGTCAAGTGCGGGAATCAAAGTCACCGCACAGCGCACCAACGTTCTGTGTCAAGAAGCCACAGAGCGGATGGCGCATCGTTCATGTTCAACAAGCTGAGCGATGCGACGATACCGGCGCAGACTTCGATACCACGAAAAGGTGTTATCATCGATTCGATGACCAAGGGCACCATCTACGGTGCTCTTGATCTGCGAGACCGGTTCTATCCGATCCTGATGCGTGAGAGGGACATTCCTCTCACGGCGATGAGCAATCCAAGCGGTATGTTTTGAGAGTGGCTCGTAACGCCACAGGGACTGAAGAGCACCCCTACAACCTTCAATAGATGTGCTACACATCTATTGCGCTCAGTGCGTGACTTCGCACCGAGCTACTTCGGCGACGTGTTCGTACACAGCCGGGCTGTGGACGAGAAGATTGACATTGAGGTGCACAAAGAGCACCCCGTCAACTGCTAGGGCTTATGCGTAAAGACGCAGCCCCGTGACAGCTATTGTCTGTGACTTGAAGTTCTTTCATACTTGATCGATCACCTCCCCGAGTTGATACGGTCATTGAAGTATGAACGTGTCTCAAATCGGAAATCAGATTTGAGACAGACCAACGACTGCCTCAGTCGTTGTGACTTGTGAATGTGCACCGGAGGCTGCATCGTAAGATGCTGCCTCAACGGTGGGTTCGGATGCACCTCGCGGTGCATGCGTGACACTGAGAGGGTCATCGCTCTCTGTCGCGTTACGTCCGAAGTCTACACGTGTACACTTCTCCCAGTTGATCACTGGTTCATGCCGTACAAGCCACGGCATGCTTAATTGTAAGTCAAACTTATCGTCCAGCTCCAGGAAGATGAGATCTTCCACAAACACCCGGTGTTTGTACGAGAAGCGCACGCGTACTACGCGCTTCTCCGTTCTGACGATGGCACCTGTTGCCAACCATGCCTCCAAAATACTTCGAGGTGTTTTAACTTCCTCGAGGTTTCGTTTCAGGAGACTTTTGAGTCGAACAAAGTTGTTCGACACACCTGAGTCAACCAAAGCAAGAAAAGAGTCTGCTCTCTTCGACGTCACTTTCAGGATGACAAGATTTGGCTTGTCATCTTGCTTCTAGCAGCGAGAATCCCTCTCGCGGGGGCCGCAGTCCTCAGAGTCGCGTGTCCGTTGTAGACACGCGCGACGGCAATACCAGTAGGGCGCGGGGCGCCCTACTGGTTCTGCACGTTTTCTTATTGCACGCGGCGATGCCTGGCATCGCCACGTCGGCCCCTGGCTGAGTGCATAGGCGCTGTGTACTCACGCGCAAAGTGTTCGGTGTACCCACATCGGTAACACCGCCCTTGTCCCCAATACGCGGTTGGCGTATAGCAGCGGAAGTGTTTGAGAGGTCCGTAGGCTATGGACCTCCCGCTCTCATCATCGGACGTGCCTTTCTCGGCACATTCGCATGCAGCTTAGCCTGCTTCAGGCTAAACGCCTCTTGCATCGCAGGATCAATCGCAGCTTCGAGAGTACTTGGGTACGCTAGGAAGAAATAGGGCTTAACCGACCCATCCTTCAAGCCCTTCATGAACGTGACAACTTTTGTCGCCTCGTCGATCGAATTGGTCATGATGTTTGAGACCAAGTACCGTGCACGTTGGGCGTGAGCATGAACGTCATGGTTACCTTGCTGCAGGTCGAGAAACTCTGATCTCGACCGGAACTTGTTCTGAGGGGCTCAAACGCTTGTCTGAGCTTCTCCTCGAATATCGCATACGTGCTAAAGCACGTATGATCGGCGGCCGTACGCCCAGCTCCTCGCTCGTCCATAAAGGCATGACATTGCGAGCGCAACCTTCGATGGCTCGTCAGTGTCGAGTTCAACAAGCCATCGGAGAAGAGGCTCGCCCTCTTCCCTCTTGTAATTGCTCTCGTGCGGTTTCAACGACTGTTGTCCCAGACGACACTTTCGTAACAGCAGCGGCATCGCGCTGCTTGCTCATGATGAATCGCAGAGCAACACCGTGTTGCTCTGTCGGCGACAGCGTACGTAGCATTGTCGCTACAGCTGCCTCTCCAATGCGTGTCGACAGTCTTAGGAGAGCTTCCCACTCTGGATCCGCCAGATGGGGACAGTCTGCATGCACAATGTGCGTGGCAGAACCATTTGGGCATCGCATGGACGGATTACTGTTCATGGGTTTGTTCTCCGCCCTGTGTTCGTATTCCATACGAACTCGTTGGTTAGTCGGTCGTTGGACGGACGTAATGGGCCCACTATTTCGGCTTACACGCAAGCGCACGTGTATGAGGAAGCGTAAGTTGCGTTCACATAGATTAACTATACTTTCGTCCGACAGTATAGATTTACTTAAAAAAGAAAGCAAAGCCGATTTCTGGTAAAATGAAAACTGTTTATTTGTTTTGTTTGGGGTTTCCTTCTAATCTAATATTCTAAATGAAATGACGAATGGTTGACATAATCCTATTATTCTAATTAGTTGAAGATATTGACTTTTAACCAATGAATGCCTTGAATGCATGCAGACAAACAGTCTGTCATATGTAGCCATTGGTGTATCTTACACCAATGTGGAAAGCCGCTTTCGTAACGGAGTGGCTGTGTAGCCACTTGCGTGTAACCCCGTTACAAGTGTTGCTGTGCATCTTCCACTGGACCAAGACATCAAACGAGCGTCCACGCTCTAAGCGAATTAGAAGCAACGGGTAAGAGGGCGCCGGCGTATTTAACGGTGCACTGGTGGCAACCAGCTTGGACACAATCGGCGCACGTGCAAAGACCGCAAAATTGGCACTTAGTTGTATTAGATGCACCTACATGGGCACTTTGAATACATTTTACAACGTGACCGGATCAATGTGCATTACGTTTTTAAAAACACATGTTGATTAGCATGGCGTAGAGATCGTGACCACCTACCGATTCAGCATTGAAAATGTTAAAACACACCGATCGAGTCATTTTCCCCTGATGCAACATGTGCACCGTGAGCATCCAGACTAGATGTACGAGGCTGTGATGTTGAGCAATTCTACGGCTGAAACGGACTCTATGTTCAATTAGGTACGTGCGACGGTCGGACCTCAATGCTGTTCTTAACTGCGGTTGAACGGTTGAATATTCAACCATCCAAATGTGCCAGAAACAAGTGCACACTTAGCCGTTCAACAGAGTGGTTTAGCACGAAGCAGCGAACGTTTGTCGCCCGATTTATTTTTCAAGCCTAAGCATAGTCGAGACATACTCGCTCGTAGTATGTCTGTAGCAACGTGAAGAATGCTCGCCACATTCTGTTCTCTCTATACAAAACGTTGTATACAAATGTACCAACATCATGGTACTTGGCTTTTTGTCTGTATAGCGGGAGCTGGTGGCGCAAGCACCTCACAGCTCACAACAAGATTTTATCTCCGAGTGAAGAACGGAGTCCCCTCACCCGACCAAGATGCGCAAGACACAAGTTCGCTTTGACGACGGGGATGACGAAGCACTGCTTCAGGAGATACTGGCTGTCAATCCCTTTCAAGTGGAGCGTGGTGGTCGCACGGCAGCTTGGACGACGGTGGCGTCAGCTTTGGTGCTCGACTTTGATACAAGGCGGTGCCGGGAGCGCTGTACGCTTCTTCTGTCCAAATTCAAGGCCAAGATGACCAAGAGTGCAGCTGTCAGTGGCATTGAAGAAGAGCACACCGAAAGTGACGACTTGGTCGCCAACGTGCTGGAGCTGTTTGAGGACGCCGAGGCTGCTCGATATGACAAGAAGCAGCAAAAGGCGACCAAGCAGCGCGACGACGAGCGTGCCGACGCCATGCGTGACCGGGAGGAGAGGAAGAAGGAGAAAACACGACACGTTTACCGAGTTGCTGGCGCATGTTAATGAGGGGGGCGAGCTCACACGTGCTTTAGAAATGAGAAAGGTAACTAACGAAGATAATTGTCTCGCTTTAGAGCGCGAACGCTTAGGTTTAGAGCGTGATGAGCGCATGGCGTCTATTGACGTTATGAGAGCTCTCACGGCTCGTCTGCCTCAGTAGAAGCTAGTAGTGCTATATACACCTGTAGTGTAGGTGATTTAACTCCGAAAACGCCACGAATCTGGTTTGGATTAGCACAATATCTAAAGTTGGTCAGAAGAGCCGCCACCAAGTAGTACTTACCAATCGGGGAAAGAAGCAGCTTCGACGAGACCTTTATATTCACGTACGGCCACAGTCGTGTTACGCCACCAAAACCATACTCTACAGCAACTCGCACGACACTCATTGCAGCATTAAAGGCTTCCTGGTCTCGCGAAAGACGTGACCCTTTGTACCCAACCTGTAAATTTGGCGTATTTGAGTACGCAGGGTCCCCAAATAAACAATAGGCCTCAGAATGCGCAGTCTGGAGGCGCTGCAGGATGCGACTTTCGCGTAGCAGGTAGATATCGTGGCGACGACGGCCTACCACAGGACCGTAAAAGTCGATAAAGATGCCGTCTGGAGCCAAAACTCCCTGGAACTTCAATGCGTGCTTGCATTTGTGTCCGTTGTAGCACTCCCGCTGGTCGCGAGCAGGGCGAGCTATGGCACGAACGGTGCCGTCTATAAAGACGATGCATCTCTTAATCGGACTTTCCTTGCGGATATAGCCTGCGCGTAAGCTTCGCATCGTGAAGTACTTAAAATGCCGCACTCGAGCGCAAGCAGTCGGGCGTACTTAGCGTACATGAGGTTCACCATTAGCCGGAAAATAAGGCATAGCGCAGTAGGCGACCTGCCGAACATGACGGCGAGACCACCGTACCGGCCTGGATACGCTAGTCGGTGCTGCATAACACAGATCCCCTCGACTCCATCAACCCGAACGCGGCTTGGCAATTTGTAGTCTTCCTCGCGCTTTAGAGCCTTGTGCAGGCGTACTATGTCGGCTTTCCAGAAGCGGAGGCTATAGCGGCAGTTACCATCACTCAGAGCGTAAACATTGTTATAGAAAGGATGTGTCTTGGTACTGGAGGGCACGCGACGAGACGGTAGCTGTGAGCATGAAGTTCTTTCCTATCATCTCGGCTGTTCGCGTCCAATGCGAACAGTATTGTATATGTACTGTCACTGTCTTCCGTTCATGAGTAATTTGCTAAAGTACTCTCCAAGTAGTAAACGTGTGAGCTCTTCGTCTGGGCACTCTCAAGCCAGTGCTTGACGTCGCCGTCCGCAAAACGCAGCCTCAACAGCTCTGCAATCATTTCGTCTCACCACTTGAATCGCTTCCCAATCTTCGACTTCTTGGAGCTCGTAGCCAACGGCACAGGCTCGGCTTTCGCTCCGAGCGCTGGGTGATCTTATTCTGTTGGACCAGGGCTGCTTATAGGGTGGCAGAGGTCAACGTCGTTCAACTCGTCCATCTAAATGCCAAATGAAATGATAAGCAAGATGTTCTCTAGCTAGAGGCAAATGGTTGGTAGGTTGCGAGCGTTTACTTGGCCAAGCTATGGAGAAGACTGGACTGAGCATCCATATTTCACTTGGACAACAGCCACTTCACCCTAACCTCAAATTATCGCAGCGTCGCGATTGTTGTGCCCACACCTAAACAAGGGCCTAATCAATAGTGAGGGAAATGAAGTCCGGGACAATTGTGATAGTGACGGCAAGGTTGGTGTGGTGTATTGGTACTGCTGAGCGCATTAATGTAGTATCACAGTTTGTAGTTTATGAGACGCACGATGTGGACGAGGCTATAGGCAGATAACAAGAGCAAATACCATGATTTCGCTCTATCGACTTCAAACAACTGCAACCGCTGGTGGTTTTTCATCTCGATCGGCTTTGTCTGTGTCACAGTGGAATACTAGAACAAAAACCCGTCAGGTTTAAGGCCTACCTTCACTATTGCTGTTTTAGAACATCCGAAAGAGTTCTTTGGATTCACTCAGCAGATGCTAAGATGTCAACAAAAGTACTTAATTGGGAATATCATAAAATATTATCTAGAACTGTATCTTATATTTTCAGATTTCTAAGTTAAAATATCATATGATACTTAGTTAGAATACACTCACATAAAATAACCTAATTTATGTCGATTAGTAATCGCCAAAATCCTATCCGACAGTGCTTTCCTGTAAATCACTAAAACAGTCTCTGTATCCAACAGCGATATTGAAAACGGGACTCGTTTTGATTAATACAATTCGTATTTTAGTGTATTTAAAATAGAGACGATCGCAGTGCTTTAAGCAATTTGCGTCTTGGAGGCGCTACCGCACAGGTGCTCCGATAATAACATTGCAATAATATCATCAATTCACTCAGAAATGATATATTGTTTTTCTGAGACCAAAAGTGAAAATAAATTATTGTATCCAAACTAAGCTATTTTTTCACTGTCATGCTTCAAAAATTTGTTTTTCAAGAAAGAAACATGGCAAAGTTAAATAAAAAAATAAGAAAGTACAAGCGGAAAAAATCTATTGAAAGTGACTTCTGGTATCTTAAAAAGCCATTGTAAATTATTGTTTTGAAATTCCAATACAATAATTATTTAAGAGCAGCTACGGCAGTGCAGTAGCGGCCGATGCGGCACTAAACACTTCGATGTTGGCCCTAAATTGGGGCCATGCAGCATAGCACAGGAATAGGGTGGAGCAGCAGTATACACCAAGGCTCGGGGGCGTGGGTAGTAGAACAGCCTGCAAACATATAGCATATTGTAACAGCAAATACCTGAGCTAAGCGGGCTGCTTAAGCGTGCGCACGCACACCATCAGAGCTTGGACACAGGTCATGTCGTTTTCGTGCTACTCCATATCAACTTGGACTGCTCGATTCAGCCGGTGGCTAGCACATCCAACAAGAGGGATGTCAATGAGCGTGACAAGCAGGCGGTTAACGGCATAGTTGTCGCCCACAGCAATAGACAATCTTTCAGCTTCTTGCTGAAGTCTCAGGGCAGCATCCAGCAAGAAACGCATAGTGCCCACGTGCCGAGAGGTCCCGGTGGAGCTCTCTAAAGTGGGGTGCCATGCAGAAGGGCGGGGTCTTCGTGATGCTGCATACTTCGTGGCAAGCGATGAAGCACTCCGAGGTGTGGCTATTTTTGTCCAGGAGGAGCTCAAATCTGTCCGGTATTTCGGCCACAATCCCGTTGAGGCTTTACATGGAACTCATGAGTGTCTCAACACGAATTGGTTCAAATTAGAGTAGCTAAATTCACAAAAAGCTGTCAAAGTATACGTAGCAAAGTGAAACTCAGTCAAAAATTCTCCTTACCGCGTCGCAGCTTGGCCCTCGAAGAAGTGAAGCGGGGGGTTGCTCTTGACGATCCATTCCAGCCAGCCGTAGACGTCGCTCAAGCGTTCGTCGTCTGTGTCGCCGTTATTTGCAAATACGTCGTCATCGCAACAAGTGCTGCTACTGACCGAATCCCCTTAGATATGACACTCAGAAAAGTGTTCGCACATAGACCAGAAATTGTGTGTACTGTCTATCCAAAGTGTTCATAATAAAATCTACTGTTGTAGATTAATATCTGCAACGGCTCGGAACATGTCGTCAAAATCATCGTCCAAACTATTCTCCATGTCTAAATCCCCCGATATATGGATTTCATTCACGAAGTGTACGGCGGCTGTAAGATCAGGATAGAATTGACTGATTGATGTCCCCACCCCTTGACAAATGGTCTAAGACCTCTAGTTTGTGCGCGGTTCTTCCTCACTTTACGGCCTCGGCCTCCTGGAAGTCGTGGTCGCCCTTTTGGGCGGCGGTGTTGCGCAGGAGCCATCCGATGGCAAAATGCACAGGCAGAAAGACATTTCGTACGACTGAATGCGATAGCTAAGGATGCACGGAGGTCTTTCCAGTTCGGCCCCTGATTAGCTGAAACCCTTCTGAATGTCATAAGAAATAGTACGTGATAATTAAGAGAATTCGGTACTCGAGCAAGTATGTTGATAATTACGCTGGCAAGATTCGCCCGCGGTCACAGCTCCTGAAAAAGGATGTTAAGTGGATTTGGGCTGCTGAGTGTCTGCAGGCCTTCGATACAGTCAAGCAAGGCTTGACTGAGGCGCCGATCTTGGCAGTGGCTGACCAAGATTGCCCATTCCACATCGTTTGTGACGCATCCGATTTTGCGATCGGATGCGCGTTGATGCAGCACGATCCCGAGGGCCGTGGTCGTGTGGTCTACTACCAGTCGCGTCAGCTGAAGCCAGCTGAGCGTAACTACTCTGTATATGACAAGGAGCTCCTTGCCATGAAGTATGTATTCACGAAGTTCCGAGTGTATTTACTTGGGAGTAGACCGTTCGTGGTCTACGTCGACCACGCTTCACTGCGAACAGCAGTGAAGACTCCGCACATCTCGCAACGAATGGCGAGATGGTTGTCGTTCTTTGCGGAGTACGACTTCCAGGTTAAGTTCAAACCTGGAAGGTTGAAAGTGGTGGCCGAAGCGCTGTCGCTTCGACCTGATTACGCTGCTAAGGCAGCCGACGTCAACCGAATTGGCGTCGAACGAGTAATTGCTCCGTCGTCGACATTGATCGACGACGTGATGAACGCGTATGCGAGAGACGCAGACGCGAAACAGCTGCTAGACTAGGTCTTAGCACCTGCCGACGTGTCACGTCGGAGGTTGTCGCCACATCTGCGAGCTCATGCACACCGATATCGTGTGCACGAAGGACTGCTGCCTTAGAGCGCAGTGGAGGACGATGTGGATCGCATCGTCGTGTCGAATGATTAGGATCTGCGTATGCGGATCATGTACGAGTATCACGATGCCCCTCCGGCAGGGCATCCGGGCCGTGAGAAGACATACACCCTTCTCACGAGAGATTTCTACTGGAACCACCAGTACAAGTGGGTGCGCAAGTACGTACGTGCTTGCAATGTGTGCCAACGTATTCACAGGCTCCACTACGATCACTACCGACACCGCCGGAGTGTTGGCAGTCCATTTCTATGGACTTTGTTTTCGGTCTTCCGCCAGACAACAAGCTGAGGGCTGGCGTTGTGGTCTTTGTAGACCGATTCAGCAGATGGTTCATCGTGCTGCAGTACCGGCTGAAGTCACGGCCGTGCAGACGGCACGACTGTTTGTTGACATGGTGTTGCGACACCATGGAATGCCGCTCGAAATGTGTGGGACCGTGATCCACGCTTTACAGCGCGGTTCTGGCAAGAAGTGTTATCTCGATCATCTTTGTTTGTGTCACAGTGGAATACTAGAGCAAATACTCGTCAGTTTTGAAGCCTACGTCACTATTGCTGTTTTAGAACATCCGAAATAGTTCTTTGGTGAGACCTCGATGCACTTAAGATGTCAAGAAAAGTACTTAAGTGGGAATATCATAAAATATAATCTAGTACTGCATCTAATATTTTTCAAATATCTGAGTTTATATTAGAAGATCATGTTAACTTTTAAAAATTTGAGCTACCGATTTCCCCCTGTCCTAAGCGAACGGCCGTGTGCGCAGCTTGTTGTAGGTTTTGGGTTGCTACACAAAATTAGTAGTTAAATCTTAAGTTTTAGCTGATATTTAAATTGTTTATTTTAGCCAATAAAAATTGGACACGGCGGAATTCGAACCCGCGTCCATCCGCAAAATTGCGGTGCTCTTAACCACTGAGCTACGTGACCAAGTCCACTTGGTTACCTTTGCAAATATACTACATGTATTTATGGTTATCGCTAGGAGAAGAGATCATTATCCGAGGCATCACTACTCGCATACTCGTCATCGCTATCGACGGACTGACCCACGACGCCAAGATCATTGAGCTTTGTTACAGGGTCTGTAATATGGGAAGAATCCGAATTAATGTCTTCTTCGTCAGCCACGCGCACGTCACACAGAAGCCCAGCTTTAGCAAAACCAGCAATAATTGTCTTAGAGCTGAGCTCTTTCCGGCTTTCGGTAATCAATGACGCAATATCCACACGCTTGGGCGCCACCATCTCAAACTTTGAGCTTAGTATCTGCTCGTGGAGGCTGCGAATCTTCTCACGGGCAACTTCTTGTATTTCAGCCCGGGAAATGGCCGCCACTTCAACGGCAACCTTACGGCGCTGCTCCTCGAGATCTCTCTCGAGCGCGTGGTGATTCAATATCTGATTGCTTAGTAGATCCAGCCACCTTGCCCGTAATCTGCTCTTAAACGGTTGGTTCCATGCCACGTCAGCAGGTTGACAGACATAAGTGTACCGTGGAGGTACTTTCATCAACACGATGTTAATTGCAGTCGCATAGTCAACTACTTCTTTGGTCCAATGCCCCGAAAAATCATCCCACAAGAGTAATATCTTCTCGTCCATGTTTTCGCGAAACCCAAAATGGTACTCCAAAAATTCCAACGAGATGCGAGCATTCCACCATGATGTAGGATTACCGTAGACTAGACAACCATGCAGCGCTTGTAGGCCAAAGGCCTCTTTCCACAGACGAACTGTGACGGGGTCACACAGCACCTTGCGCTAGAGGAAGTTATCTTCCGAGAGTATACAAACTCTCAGTGAACGGCAGCTCACAGGTCCCCTCTTTAATTAAAAAGAGCGAAGTGACCTAAATAAGGTAGATTGTAAACTGAGTATATTTATAGATAGATTAAGTTTGGGTTTAATACAAACTATAAGCTACCTATAGAAATGCAATGTCGTTTAACCAATGGTTGGCTTTGAACGACCTTGGTACCTTGTACCAAATATCCCGGAGTATGACGTGTCATACTCCTGAAGTGTGAAGTGTCACACTTCATGTAACCAGGGTACACTTAGGGCTACGTACCCCGTTACATCCTCCCCCCACTTAGGTTCGGTTTACCGACCAATCAGAATGAAGAGGTGTTCGTCACAAACTCTCATTCTCAAAGTCGAAAACCATCGACTTGGCCGCGCGAGCGCGGCGGAGGCTCACTTCACAGTTAGAGCCTCGAGCAGCAACCTGTGCGCTCTTCGTCTAGGTCTCCACTTCGACCGTTATCATGCCTCGTGGCACTGCAAAGAGCGGTGCTAAGACACGCTCCAAGGCTGCTGCCGGTAAGGCGCAAGCCAAGAGCACTAAGCCTCACGGCAAAGGCTCTGCACTCAAGGAGGCTGCTCAGGTGGCCTCCGAGGCGATCGGTTCCTCGGGTGACGCGGCTGTGGACAAGCGCGCAAGCAAGCGCCGCAGTCCGTCGCCCTCATCTTCAGACAATCGTCCGAACCCTCGGTTCGTGGAACGTGAGTTCAACTCGGGCAGTGAGGACGATGCCGAATCCGAGAGCACTCACGATGCTCCTGCGGACTCTGTGGGAGGGCACAGCCCAGTGCCCAGTGAGCACAAAGATGACAGCGTGCAGTAGCTCGCTAGTGATCAACGTGATCACAGTCCCAGGACCTCTGTGCGCTCTGAGAGTCCGGCCGTCAAGGCTAAGGGCGCTCCCAAAGCCGGTGGCGATGAGGAAGAGAATCCTCGCAAACGTCTCTCGCTTGCCGAGGGTCTTGCGCGTGCTAAGGCCTCTAAAGCCGAAGGCGCCAAGCCCTCAAAGAAGCGTACAGCCTCTAAGTCTCCACTCCGCGAGGAGAAGGAGACTCGTCGCTCCTATCGGAGTATCTTCGACTCCTCGGATGAAGAGGAGGAGAAGAAGGAAGAAGAGGAAGAGGAGGGTGCTATCGTTGAGCCCCGGGAGGTCTCGAATGACCTCGACCAGCAGCAGGAGGAGTTCCAAGCTGCCCAGCGTGTGCGTGGGGGGTCGGTGGTGGCACCCGTCAGCCAGGGAGATGCCATCAACTCAAGAGGGTATTGGCCTCCCGAGGAGAGCTCTGGGGCTGACCTCTTCTTAGAGCTTCTCGTCGCTCCTCGTGGCCTTGTGGGCGGCCACACTTCTAGGGGCATCTATGAACGAGCCCTTGTTCAGGAAGAACAGTTGTTCGTCGACAACTTGGAGGCTGCTCGGTGTGTGCTTCTCGCGCCACACCGCATTCCCCTTAAGGACTTCACGACTTGTCGTAAGAAGCCCGAGACCCGGGGTGGTCTCTATCCACTTTGGGGATACCCCTGGGTTATGCCCGAGAACTGTCCCACGTGGAGTTCTTGTGAGGACATGTTCTGGGCGTGGGTGGAGACTCTTAAGTACTCACCCACGGAGTTACGGGAACTCCATGAAGATCAGCTGCTGTCCCGCATCCTGGACCAGCGTGATCTTCGTGTGAGGTTTGCCCACTTGATCAGCAAGCGTATGCTGCCAAGGAACATTCTGAAGCGCGCGGCTTCTAGCGCTCACGATGAGCGCGGGTACGGTATGTATTCATCGTCCGTACCCCGTTCGGGCAAGAAGCCCCGGACTACTTATGAAGCTGCCGCCGCTTCTGTTCCCAGATTGCGACAGTCTTCGGGTAGTCAATCAGGAGCCGTTCAATCGGCTCCCACGAGTTCTCGGAGTGGGCATAACCCCTCCACTTCGAGGAGCTGTCGCTTACCGCGACGCCGTTGCTCCTGGAGGATCCGCTCCGCGTGGAAGTGGACTTCTCCATTCCGGTCAAGCAGGGGCGGAGGTGTCCTCGTACGAGTACGAGTACTCGGCGCCTCCCGAGAGCCACTCTCGTCCGAGTGCTCCGACTGCGGGTCCGACACAGGACCCTGAGGTTGACCGCCTCCGCCAACGTGTCCTCGTGCTTGAGATTGCACTTGGCCTTGGGACTGGCGGTAATGCTGCCGCCCAGGCCGGGAATCAGGGCGAGCTCGCTCGTCTTGCGGGCCGCCTGGACCTGCTGGAGCGAGAGGTCACGAGCCTGCACCTGCGGGTGGATCGCTGGGCCTCTTCGACCGATCTGGACGAGGCCTTTCGCATGATCCGACGGATCGAGGCTTTGTTGCCACGTCCGGAGCCGCCTGCGGCACACTCCCAGACGTACGCGTATGGTGCGTACCCAGCGTACTCAGCGTACTCGGCGTATGGCGCCGGTGTTCGTTCGTATGGAGCCCCTCCGGCGTACGGTCTTGACCGCAGCCTTGCCGTCCCGACCGAGGCTTGGGTGCCTGCTCCGATGACCTCGTCGACGACTGTGACCGGCCCTCGCTTCGAGGAGCTGGGTCAAGGGGGGTCTGCGAGTCAGCAACCCCCTGCGGGTCAAAGTACCGCTTAAGACGTCCGACATAGAACGTCGGGTGCGTCATCATTGACTTTGGAAGGTCGATGGTGTACGACGCACCATGTCTGGCCAGGACTGCAAAAGGTCCGATGAAGCGGTACTTCAGCTTGTTGCTGCCGACAGAGCTGACAGTGTCAAGAGGTAGGTTCCTCGTGTCTAGCAACACTAAGTCTCCAACCTCAAATATACTTAAGTTTCCTCTTCCATGTTTGTCTGAGTACTCCTTTTGTTCATCTTGGGCCGCTGCCATGGCATCGCGGACCCTGCTGACAATGCTCAGCTTGGTATCCATAAAGGATTCCACCTGTTTCCGCAGCGAAACTGGTCTTAGAATAGAGGAGTCAGTGTCTCCTCGAAGAGTGAGAGGCACTCTGGGGTGGCGTAAGCCGTTCAAGTAGAACGGCGTGAACCCCGTGGACGCGTGCACCGCGTTGTTGAGCGCAAACTCAACCACTGGAAGCTGCGTCGACCACGTACGTGGTGCTGCCGCGCACACACTGCGCAGAGTGTCCTCGAGCACTCGATTGACGCGCTCTGTTTGGCCGTCTGTCTGCGGATGGTCCGCAGTGGACATCCGCAGACGAGTTCCCAGTAAAGGGAACAGCGTTTTCCAAAACGCAGCAGTGAACCGCGGGTCTCGGTCCGAGACAATCGTCTCCGGGAGACCGTGATAGTGGAACACGCCATCGACGAACAAGCTTGCGGTTTGTTCGCCCGTAACAGTGACTGGAACTGGAGCAAGATGTACCATCTTGCTCAGCCGACACACGAACACCAAAATTCCGGTGTTGCCGTGTCCGTCGGCGGGAAGCCCAAAGATGAAGTCAAGACTCATCGACTTTCGACAGTCAGCCGGTACGGGCAGGCTCTGAAGTGGAGCCGAAGAGTGCCCTGCGGGTTTGACCCGCTGACATGTTTCACATGTCTTGACGTACCGGGCGACCCACCTGTACATGTGGGTCCACCAGAAGGACTGAGAGACCGACAGAAAAGTCTTCTCGCGGCCCAAGTGGCCGCTGGAGGGCGCGTCATGCGCCTCCGCGAGGATGTCGAGCTTCAGATCCTCGTCGTTGGGTACAACCACCCGTGGAGGAGCAGTGGGCTCCACCCGGTAATAGAGGAGGCCCTCCTTCAACTCATATCGGTGGAGCCGTGAGCACTGCCGCGACGAGAGCCAGTCGGACTTCGCGCTCGTTCCGGCCATAAGGAACTTGACGATAGGCGCAACAGCCTCATCGTCCCGACACGCCATGCGTATCCGATCATATAGATCCGTTGTCACCCGCGTGATGTGGGCCAACTCATAGTCAGGACGCCGAGAGAGGGCGTCCGCAAGCACGTTGAGCTTGCCCGGCTTGTATTCGACGCGGAAGTTGTATTCCGCGAAGAAGGACAGCCACCTCGCCATCCTTTGGGAGAGGTGAGGCGAGTTAGTCGCCGTTCTCAAGGACGCGTGGTCTGTGTAGATCACAAAGGGCCTAGAGCCCAGAAGGTGAACACGGAACTTCACAAGGGCATATTTCATTGCCAGGAGCTCCTTGTCATGGACAGGGTAGTTCCGCTCGGCGGCTTTGAGCTGCCTGGACTGGAACGAGATGACTCGTTCGTGTCCAGCCGTGTCGGCCTGCAGCAATGCACATCCAATGGCGTAATCGGAGGCATCGCAGACGACGCTAAACGGCTTCGTCTCGTCCGGCAGGGCCAGGACAGGGACTGGCCTTGATGCTGTCAAAAGCATCCTGGTGCTCTTGCTCCCAGCGCCAGTCAACGTCCTTCTGAAGGAGACTCGACAAGGGCTTAGCGAAGCCCGCGTACCCTGCGCTGTACTTGTGAAGGTAGTTGGCCAAGCCCAACCACTTTCGAAGATCCTTCTGGGATCGGGGCGTCGGCCATGCTGCTATGGCCTTGACCTTGTCTGGGTCAGCCCGAACGCCCACATTGCTTACGAAGCAACCGAGAACTTTAATCTCTGGTGACGCGAAAACGCACTTGTCGATGTTGGCGTAGAGCTTGTTCGCTCGCATTACGTCCAACACTCGACGGAGGTGTCCTAGATGCACCTCCATGGCCGTCTTGTCTCCCTCGGCACAGCTATGGACGAATATGTCGTCGAAGTACGTCTGTACGAAGGTACATAAAGGGCGGAACAATTGCGTCACCAGGCGATTGAACGTCGCCGGGGCGTTAGACAAGCCCTGCGGCATGACGAGCCACTCCCAAAGTATGCCGCTTGGAGTGCATACCGCGGTGAGCGGGATGTCGCTCTCTCGCATCAGGATTTGGTAGTATCCGTCTACCAAATCCAGCGTAGTGTATAGTACACTCCCGGCCATGTTGTTCAACAACACATCCTTTCGTGGGATTGGTGTTTGGGTCGGCGCCGTTGCGTTGTTCAGCTTGTTATAAGCGTGAACCAGACGCCACTTTCCGTTCGGCTTACGAACGCAGAAAGTCGGCGTCGAGTGCGGGGATTTCGACTCCCGCACCATGCCTGCCTTCGCTTTCGCGGCGAAGAAGGCATCAATGACCTCGCACTGTTCGCGCGGGAGAGGCCATTGCCTCGTGACACAATACTTTGTGCCGTACGCCTCGATCCGGTGGGAGCTGGGTCGGTGGGTGTTTGTTCACCACGTCCGCATACTCCGTCACCAAAGGATACACCGGATCCTTGGGGTTCTTGAGAATCTCAGAACCCAAGCGCGCCTGACGCTACTTGTTCATGTCTTCCAGGACGTTCTCGTCCAAGACAGAGGAGGAGTTCAGCTCCTCCTGAGTGGTCTCAGGTCTCATGAGTACCATCTCAGCAATCTCTCCAGCCTTGAGGTTGGTCAGGAAAGACTCAGCCGTCATTTCCTCGAGGTGCAGTATCTCTGCAACCTCTGGCAACGGTTCCAAGTGGACACCAGATGCCTTGACGGGTAAACCTGTCTCGCCATCGAAGACGTGATAACACTCTTCCACCGGCCTTGTCGGAGGAGCCCGGGCCCTGGACTCTGAGTCGCTTGAAGCGACGTCGATCGGAACGAAGTTCGGATCCGACTTGAGGCGGCGGCGGCGTCTTTGTCGACGTCGTCTGTGACGGGGAGCTTTGCTGCCCACGTCTAGGGATGTCGTCGCTACGACATCCGAGGCACTCGTGGCCTCGTGTGGTACTATGGTACCCACATAGGAAGCGTGTTCAACGCCTTCCTCTTCAGTTAAGGCCTAGGCGACCGCGTGTGGCACGGTGTTACCCACACAGGAAGCGTGTTCAACGCCTTCCTCTTCAGTTAAGGTCTGGGCGACCGCGTGTGGCACTGTGTTACCCACACAGTAAGCGTATCCGACGTCTTCCTCTTCAGTTAAGGTCTGGGCGACCGTGAGTGGAACTCTGTTACCCACTCTGAACACGCTGTTCTCAGTGTTCATGACACAGCTGCAGCTGTCTGCGGAACTAATCTACCCGCCTGTGGACCTAAGTTACCCACTTGGCCAGCGCCTCTTCTGGGCGCGGCCACCATCAAAGCATCCTCGAAGTCGTCATATACGTCGACGACTCCCAAGCATCTGCCGGATGCTTTGGTACCCTGGCAGCCCTTGCGGGCGCCCCGGGTCCTGACAGAGGTGGGAACATGACTCACCAATGCTCTGTCGGACTGCGCAGGGCGGCTGGCACCGATTGCCTTGCCTCGCCAGTCGATCCAGGGCTCGTGCTTCTCAAGCCAGGGCATGCCCAGGATCATATCATATGGATCTATATCGAGAACAGTGAACTGTGCGAGGCTGTCAAAGTCTTCAAACTTGACGGCCAGATCCACTTGGACGTTGGGGACAGTGACGACCTTCCCGTCGGCCAGTCGCACTGACACCGTCCCGTTGCTCTTGCTTTCTCTCCAAGCATCGGACAACTTGTTGCTGTTACGAGCAACCGTCTGGCGGCGTGCGAAATTCTTCGACGCCCCAGAGTCGATCAAGATTCTAAAGGGATGATCGTATCCCCGTACACATCCGTGTACTACGAGCAACCCGCCGCTGCTCTTCGCCAATTCGAGATTGCGAAGCCTGTCAGGGGCTAAGCCCCCGTGGTACGCGCCACCCGCGCACCCATCACGAAGACTTAGTTCTTCCCCAGTAGGGCGCCCCGCCCGTACTGGTTCCCGGCGTTCCCCTGTCCCCGGGATCCTGGCTTCTGCCAGCGACCCTTGAGGACGGGCTTGGGGAAGGACCGTCTGCGGAGTCTTTCGGCGGGACAGTCACGCTTGAAGTGGCCCATCTTCCCACAGCCGAAGCAGCGGATGTCACGCTGTTCGGCGGACCCGAGTTCCATGGGAACTGGCCCGTTGGGGCTTGTTCGACCGGGAGCCGACAAGGACCTCCCAGGAGACGCTGAGGCCGGCGTACGCGCCTGGCGATGGCTGTACTCTTCTTGAAGAGCCACTTGAATCGCCTCTTCAAGGGTGCTTGACTGCACCCGGAGCAGCTGAGTGCGTGCGGGGACCACTCGAAGGCCGTCCATGAACACTGTCATCTTGATGTGTTCGTTGAGTGGGTTTCCCACTAGGGACGCCGTGAGCTCCCGTATCTCTTGCACATACTCGTGCAGTTCGCGCCTTCCTTGTTTACACGCGAGGAAGCGCGAACGCTGGCGGTACTCGTAGTTTGCCGGGAGGACCGCGGCTCGGAGCTGTTCGCACAGCTGAGCCCAGGATGTGAAACATCCAGGGGATGTTGCTTCCCGTGTGTACACCCAACTCTTAGCACGGCCGCTAAGTTTGGAGAGTGCAAAAGCAACACGAAGTTGCTCGGTCGAGATCAGAGCCGCGTCCATCGCGAGCTCTACTTCTCGGACCCAGAAGTGAAGGTTGTCGCCTTCCTTCCCTTCATACGGCTTAACCTTCAGCCGTATTGGCTTCGGGTGAGGCGGATTTGCTTCCGCCGCCGGAGCCTGCAGGTTCTCCCGCACATGCGCGATGAGGCCCTGCTCGTACGCGTCGAATGCATTGACGCGCTCGAGCTGCTCAGCCGGTGTTGATACCACCAGGCTCTGCAGGGCCTCCATCTCGAAGATGCCTGCCATCTTCCGAACTGACTCGAGCTGAGAGTCGTTCATATGGGAGAAGTCGTTCCTATCCATGGCAACGAGCTTCGGAGAGGTTCAGGTAGTCTACCCGTGGTGGCGTGGATTGACTACAAGTGCTACCAAGTGTGGCGGGGCCACACAGCACCTTGCGCTAGAGGAAGTTATCTTCCGAGAGTATACAAACTCTCAGTGAACGGCAGTTCACAGGTCCCCTCTTTAATTAAAGAGTTCGAAGTGACCTAAATAAGGTAGATTGTAAACTGAGTATATTTTTAGGTAGATTAAGTTTGGGTTTAATACAAACTATAATTTACCTATAGAAATGCAATGTCGTTTAACCAATGGTTGGCTTTGAACGACCTTGATACCTTGTACCAAATATCCCGGAGTATGACGTGTCATACTCCTGAAGTGTGAAGTGTCACACTTCATGTAACCAGGGTACACTTAGGGCTACGTACCCCGTTACACGAACGCTGAATCCGTGACGCACTGCGTAATTCTTTTCCTGCACGTGATCATGACGAGAAACACCACTCTTGAATATGAGGAAAGGAGGATACTTATTACCTTGTGTAACGGGGTTACATGGTGTGGAACACACAGGGGTACGAAGTACCCGGTGAGTTAACAAACTCTCAGTACATAAGTTGGAGAGTTAACAAGGTCTCTCAGTACGTTGGCTGAAAGCCACACGTTATGCATTTGATTAGGTTTAACTATGCTAGATAGTTAAAGAGATACATTTACCCCTAGGCGGCTTGGCCGCAATAATAGTAAATAAATCACTTCTGGTTTTGAAGCATAAAAGTTAAGGTGTTAACTTTGAGCCCTGGTCTTGGGCTGTAAGTGTCCTTTGGATAAGGAACTTAGTATTAGTGACTCTTTGAGTCGAACGTCTTCCTCTGACGCTAAAGCTACGGCAGCCCCGCTGCACTTGGTAGCACTTGTAGTCAATCCCGCTCCTGAGTCGGTTGACTATATCCTCTGCGAGGATGGAACACCCCGTGTTCGCGAATTTGCCCCCGGCGCAGCAGGACGCGCTTACTAAGCTTCTGTCCTTGCTTGGCCCGGAGGGCGTGGCTCATCTTGCATCGCAAGGTCCAGAGGCGGTCACTGCCAGGCTGGAATCGTTCTCCCGCTACGAGAACGCGCTCTTGGAGCATGTCCAAGAGAAGATGAGCGCCGCAACGGCGGCGGCGTCGATGACGCGTGAAGAGTCTATGAGACTGAAACCGCTCATGGTGAGCGTAAAAACCTTCGAGGGGAAGGATGGAGAGAATCTCCTTCTCTGGACCCGTGAGGTCGAGATGGCCATGGGATCGGCCCTGCTCCAGTCTGAGCATCAGCGCGTGGCGCTGGCTATCTCCAGGCTTGGAGGTCGCGCTCGCGAATGGGCACTAACGTGCGGCACGTCTGTTGACGCTGCATTTCCCACTTGGGATCAGCTGAAGCAACAGCTTTCGCGCGTGTTCGCGCCGCCTAATCAGGCGTACCGTATCCGGTCGAAGTTCCTTGCTACCCGCCAGGGTAAGAAGGAGTTATTGGACTATGTCCAAGAGTTGAGAACTCTTATCGCCGGAATGGCGGCGGACCCTCTTCCAGAACTGGTCAGCGTGACCGTGTTTATGGAGGGACTTCGTGTGAGCGCAGCTCGAACGGAAGTGTTCCGTGTACACCCTAACGCTTTCGAAGAGGCGGTGAATGTGGCATTAAATGCCGAGCACAACTTCAGGTCGGCGCGACCTGGTTGGAGCGCTGGTAGCGCAAGCTCTTCGAGCGGTCCAGAGCCGATGGACCTCAGCTATGCTGAAGACGGAGAAGCGGAGCTTCTTGCTGCGGAGCAGCGCGCCGGCATCCGCCGATGCTTTGTGTGCAATAGCACTAAGCACTTGAGGGCCTATTGCCCTCTGCGCAAGAAGCGCGAGGCTCCGGCGAGCCAACCCTCCGGGTCATCGCCGGGAAACGGCAACTCCCAGTAGGCGCGGGGCGGCCTACTGGGGAAGAACTAAGTTCTGTTGTGCCTCGAAGAGGTAGAGGACAACGGGGCTCAGCCCCGAAGAGAGCTGAGCTCTCTTACGAGAAGAGTGTGTGCAAGCCGGGCTTGCTGGTCGTTCAAGCGAACGTGAAGGGCTTTGCAAAGCCATGGAGAGTCTTGATTAACTCGGGAGCCTCGGGGAACTACGCCCGCCGCTCCACCCTGGAAGGGAGTCAGCTGTATGCTGAGGCACTGGAAGTGCCAACGAGAGATACGATCTCTGTCCGTCTCGCGACGGGGACACTGGTAACTGTGTCGAAGGTCTCTGTCGACCTTGGAGTGAAGTTTGAGAACTTCGATAGCGTGGAGCGCTGTTTGGTCTTTGACCTGGATGCGAGGTATGACCTCATCCTTGGCATGGCATGGCTGGAACGTCATGAGCCATGGATCGACTGGAAGTCGAAAACGCTGGGTGCGTCGCACCCTGCTCCTAGTGGAGCTTTGGTGAGTCATGAACCCACCTCTGCTAGGAAGCAGAAGCGCTTTTGGCGCGAGCACGAGGCCGAGGCGGCCGTAGTGCTGGACATTGGTATGTCCGAAATTGTTAGCAACGAGGTTGCTGTTTGCCCTGAGGGCGTACGTGGTGCGGCACGTTATCCGCGGAGCGGTGCAGGTCAGGTCAATGACCAACTGCTGGGTCCTGGTGAGGACGAGCGCGGAGTGGCGCGTAATCCACTGAGTGGTATGAATCTGGTCGATGACCTACCGCTGCGTGACCCGAGGGTCGCGGTCGACTGCGAGTCGAGGCATCATGGGCGTGGCCCAGGAGATGCAGGTGAAGTGACACCTAGTTCACTGTGTGAAGGTCAAGAACCTCTTGGCTTTCAGCCGAGTGTCTTGCGAGACACTGTATCCTCTTCGAGGAGTGATGGTGCTGCTGCACCCGGTGGTGGTGACGGAGATGTCGCCACACCGCCCTCATCCGGCCGGGCTCGGTCGCGGAGGGAGAGGAGAAGAAGACGCAGGGCGTCTGTGACGTCTTCGACGTCGGACGATGTGTCCAACGTGACGAGCGGTGATGCTCCACGTGATTGCTGTGAACAGCTGTATACACTCGTGAACGGAGTGACGGGGGAGGTAGAAGGCGATATCAGTCTTGATACTCTGCCCGCTGCAGATGCTCTGCTAGAGCTGGACGAGATGTCCATTGCCGAGTTCGGCGAAGCCTTAAAGGCAGGCGAGCTAGCCGAGGTGGTCTTGCTGGGACCTGAGGAGGAGTTGAACTCCTCATCCGTCGTGGACGACGCGGTCCTAGAGGACACCAAGAAGGCGCTGAGCGCAAGAAGTGGATCGGCGATCCTCAAAGATCCTTCGGATCCCTTCTACCCGGTGGTGAAGGAGTATGGAGACGTTGTCTCAAAAGACCCACCGACGGGCCTGCCTCCGGATCGAGGCGTGTGTCATGAGATTGACCTGGTTCCTGGAACCAAATACTGCGTAACAAGGCAATGGCCTTTGCCGAGAGAGCAGTGTGACGTCATTGACGCATTCTTCCGTGCGAAGCACGAGGCAGGGATGGTGCGTGAGAGTAAGTCTCCGCACTCGACACCCACGTTCTGTGTCAGAAAGCCGAACGGCAAGTGGCGCATTGTTCATGCTTTTAACAAGCTAAATGCGGCCACTATCCCGGCGCAAACGCCGATTCCTCGCAAGGATGTTCTGCAGAACAACATGGTAGGCTGTACGCTGTACAGCGCGCTCGACTTGGTCGATGGCTACTACCAATTGCTCATGAGAGCGAGCGACATTCCGCTGACAGCGGTGAGTACTCCGAGCGGTATGCTCTAGGAGTGGCTGGTGATGCCCCAGGGGCTGTCGAACGCACCAGCAACGTTCAATCGTCTTGTGACGCAGCTGTTTAGGCCCCACCGGGCGTACGCTCAAACGTACTTTGACGATATATTCGTCCATAGTCGTGCCGAGCACGGAAAGTCAGACGTGGATAACCACATTGACCACTTGCGAGCGGTGCTCGAGTGCATGCGCACTAATAAGTTGTATGCCAACTTGGACAAGTGCGTCTTTGGCGCGGAGGAGATACCTTTCCTCGGGTGCTTCATTGGGAAGCGTGGCTTACGGGCAGATCCTGCCAAAGTCAAGGCCATCGTGGACTGGCCGGTTCCCAAGAACCAAAAAGACTTACGCAAGTGGCTAGGCTTAGCCAATTACTTGCACAAGTACAGTGCGAACTACGCGGAGATGGCTCGGCCATTATCAGATCTCCTTAAGAAGGACGCACCATGGTGCTGGAACGTCGAGCACGACGGAGCCTTTGAGGCTGTGAAGGAGAGCCTTCTCCAGGCTCCGATCCTTGCGCTACCGGACCCGGGTAGTCCGTTTAGCGTCGTCTGTGACGCCTCCGATTTTGCAATCGGTTGTGCTTTACTACAAGCAGACGCCGAAGGGCGTGAACGCGTGATCGCGTTTGAGTCTCGCCAGCTCAAAGCTGCAGAGAAGAACTATCCAGTTCATGACAAAGAGCTACTTGCAATGAAGTATGCTCTAGTCAAATTCAGGGTACACCTGCTAGGCTCTAAGCCTTTTGTGATCTTTACTGATCATGCGTCGTTACGCACTGCGACACAGTCGCCTCATCTCTCTCAGAGAATGGCAAGATGGCTTTCCTTCTTTGCCGAGTATAACTTCGAGGGGAAGTACAAGCCGGGGCGGCTTAATGTAGTGGCCGATGCGCTCTCGCGCAGGCCGGACTACGAGTTAGCTCATGTCACGACAGTGATGTCGTCAGTGCCTGACTTGATACGCGGAGCGTATGCACAAGACGACATGTGCGTAGCGCTGCTACGGGCTCTTGGGAGCGAAGAGTTTAAAGACTCTGACAAGGAATTGTCTGGGCGCTTACGCGCGAGGCTGCATCGATACTCGCTCGATGGCGGCCTGCTGTACTACAGCACCGACTCTGAGGATAACCCTCGTGTAGTCGTTCCTCATGATGAGGATCTAAAGTATCGAATCCTCTATGAGGTTCATGATACGCCCGTGGGCGGGCACTTAGGTCGGGAGAAGACCTATGGCTCGGTGAGCTCGATGTACTGGTGGGCCAAGATGTATAAGTGGGTTGGCACCTATGTACGCACGTGTGAGACGTGTCAACGGACGAAGTCCGCGCCGAGCACGGCAGCGCCATTGGCGAGTTTGCCTGTCCCCAAGGGATGTTGGCAGTCCATGAGTATGGACTTTGTGTTTGGCCTTCCCAAGGACAAGGCAGGAAACACGGGTATTGTGGTCTTTGTAGACCGATTGAGCAAGATGGCTCATTTAGCGGCGGTGCCGGACACCATAGATGGTGAAGGTACAGCTTTGCTGTTTTTAGACCGAGTCTTTCGCCAACATGGCTTGCCTGAGGCAATTGTCTCGGATCGAGACCCGCGCTTCACCGCGAAGTTCTGGACGTCCCTCTTCGGAGTGCTTGGCACTCGTTTGGACATGTCCACAGCGGACCATCCGCAGACCGATGGTCAAACAGAACGCGTGAATCGCGTTGTGGAGGATATCCTCCGAAGCGTATGCGCTGAGGCGCCAAAACGCTGGAGCCAGATGCTCCCACTCGTCGAGTTCGCATTAAATAATGCAGTGCACGCCTCGACAGGCTACACTCCGTTCTATGTGAACGGCTTGGTTAACCCTCAAGTCCCACTGACGCCGCCACGCAGTGGCTCAGGGCTTGATGGGGGAGGGATAGCCGAGCGGCTAGCTGATGTCAGCCCTGTTGCGGTTCGCAAGCAAGTCAATGACTTTGTCTCTTTGAGACTAAGCGTAATGCGTCAAGTACGCGACGCTATGGCTGAAAGCCAAGATATGCAAAAAGAACATGCAGATGCCAAAGGCAGACGCAATGAAGAAAGGTTTGAGGTCGGGGACCAAGTTTTATTAAATGCAAAAAACCTACCTACTCATGCAGTGTCTGCAGTCTTTAAGACAAAATTGAGACCACGGTTCATAGGACCGTTCAAGGTCGTGGCCAAGAAGGGCCTAGCGTATACGCTTAACCTTCCGAAGAAGATGCGCACGCATCCAGTCTTCTACGTTGGCTTACTCAAGCCGTATCAGGACCCTGCTCAGGTGAGCGCGGAGGCGTTGGCGCCAACGGTGGCTGGGCCACGACAGGCTGCGCAACAGCGGGAGGCCGAACCACGGCAGGCTGAGCGACAGCAGGTGGCGGGGCCACAAGACGCAACAGCAAGTCGATCTGACCTTGCAGCTGAGCGACTTGACGCTCAAGGTCCACGACTCGGTTCTGAACCGACTGTGGTTGTTCAAACCAGTCCACGCGGTGGTTCGTCTCATCGAGACCATCTGCAAGGCGACTCAGAGAGTCAGTCGTATCATGGAGATACTGGTTCAGGGAACCCACACGTTGCTCCAGCGCGAACACGTCGCTGCGACTCGCGACGCGAGAGTCCAGCTGAGGCTCGGCCTCCTCCTGCTCTGCTCGACGAGCACGGCGAGCTCCACTTCCATGTGGAACGCCTGGTGGCGAGGCGCAGGCGCCAGGGTCGTACTCAGTACCTTGTGAAATGGAGGGGTTATCCTCACTCACAAAACTCTTGGGAGTTTGAGGTTGTCCTCCGGCAGGACTGCCCTGACGTCGTCGACGCTTTTGATCGGGCACACTCACTGCCCCGCCGCTACGGCGTACGACCGCGTCGTCAGGCGCCGAGCGCTTCCCGCCGCTAGAACGCGGGGATGACAGGTCGGTGGCTGAGCTCAAGCTCCGACCAGTGGCTGGAGCAGCCGGCTCATAGGAAAGAGCGGTGCTCGCAGCATGAGCAAGAGGTGGTGACGCCTCGAGGTGATGGGGACGGGGTCCCAGTGTTCGTCGACGTGCTTTCGACTTAGCGAAGTCTAAGCGCAAACGTCTCTCAAGACGAATATCAGTTTCAGAGAAACTTGCTCGAAGAGCATTGTAGGAGGGGAGCCGTCGAGCTCCCTCCACCCAGCTTCGGAATTGTGCTTCATAAGCACGCTGGGATTCCCCAGGGTTGAGAACAACCGGGATGGTTCGCATAGAGGGAACCGGTTGGCGGTTTAGCTGCATCTGCAGGCGCGCCTGATACTCCTGAGGAGTTGTGACTTGTGGAGTCAGATATCGCTCTCGGAGCCGGTGCCGTTGCACTTGCTCATCAGCAGTCGAGGCCGCAGGCCCACACGTGTACGTGTTCAGCGGCTGCTGCGCCGCGAGGCGGGCCGCTTCGGCAGGGTTCCGCGGCTGGAAGCCGTAGTCACGGCGTGACGTTAGAACAAGTGGTCGGACCACAGGTCGGAACGACTGCGAGTGCTGCTCATTGGACAACTGACGGCCTTGGGCCTCGTCCAGGTCATTCGTAATGACGTTGTGATCGTATCGATCTTCCTCGTCATACCGCGACGATAGCGGTGGCGCATCGCGCAGCGAGCGAAACGGATTCGAACGTTCAGAGAACGGATGCGGTGTCCGCAGGTCTCTTCTTGTTGGAGATCGCGCCGTTGAGCGGCTAGACCTCACAGAGGAAGCTGGGGAAGACGCGGCACCAGCGTGCGACCTCGGAGAGGTTGGGTTGGAGTGATCCTCACTACCCATGGGCTCGTCGTAATCGACTTCGCCCTCTTCGAGTTCCGAGAAGACCATCGTTCCCTCTGGGCGGCGCCCGCGGCTCTGACGAGCTTTGAGCTTTGCTCTCTTCTTGTTGACGGCTCATGGAGCGTTGACCGTGTCGACGGCGATACTCTTGGTGGTACTCCGCCACCGAAAGAGACGAAGATGCTCTTGGAGCAGTTGCGGAGCGCAGTTGGGGGTCTGGGACCGACGAGGCAGGGGCGGCGCGACGCGCTGGAGACGTTGGGCCGTGGGCCGGAGTGGGATTGCCAGGCATCAAGGATGCGAACGCGTTTGTGAGCTCGTGGAGCTGCAGAACGCACAGGTGAGGTCTAGTGACCTCCGTCGTCTTGACAAGACGTGACCTCGCTGAGGAAAGTTCGAGAACGGAATGTTCTCATCTTAGTGAGGGAGAGTGTAACGGGGTTACATGGTGTGGAACACACAGGGGTACGAAGTACCCGGAGAGTTAACAAACTCTCAGTACATAAGTTGGAGAGTTAACAAGGTCTCTCAGTACGTTGGCTGAAAGCCACACGTTATGCATTTGATTAGGTTTAACTATGCTAGATAGTTAAAGAGATACATTTACCCCTAGGCGGCTTGGCCGCAATAAAAGTAAATAAATCACTTCTGGTTTTGAAGCATAAAAGTTAAGGTGTTAACTTTGAGCCCTGGTCTTGGGCTGTAAGTGTCCTTTGGATAAGGAACTTAGTATTAGTGACTCTTTGAGTCGAACGTCTTCCTCTGACGCTAAAGCTACGGCAGCCCCGCTGCACCTTGCCAATCACCCAGCAGCATCACTGTGGTGCGCTCCTTGTCCTTGCCGCTACACTTCACCCAAACCGTTTTTGCTCCCTTCGCATTAATGGTTTTGCTTGGTAAATACTCAAAGAAAACGGCTGCATCAGAATAAAGTTAGCTTACAAGCGTATATCCGAGCTGTCCACATGAGCGAGGGCCTCACCTGTCTGATCAGCGCTGAACACATGACTGATGTTGTGCTCAATAATAGCAGCTTTAACCTGACCACTAAAGGCCTCTTTCGCTGCCAATGCGTCCTCTGGGGTCGTCTGACCCTGCCGTGTGCGAGCCCGGATTGAGATTCTGTGTCGCCGCATAAACCTCCTAATGCGAAGCCTTGAAAGTATCGGACGACAAATCTTCGTCAGCAGCCACTTCGAGTGCCTTAAACTTCAGCATTTGCGAGGTGACAGGACAGCCGTCTTTGCGCATTAAATTTATCCACAAGACAATAGCACTCTCAGCCTCACTGGAAAGTATCGTTCCTTGTCCACTACACCGAAGATTCTTGTGATGGCCACGTCCACCTTCGCAAACGGCTTGTATATGCGCAGCCTGCTTTTTCCACTTCGATATCTGTTTTTGCTTGCGATTTCTGTCTGAGCTAGATAAGGGCGGAAAGAAGTGAGCTATTGCTTCATTCACAGTATGCGTAGATTCCATATATTGTAGTATGGTACGCTTGTGTGCATAGTCTACAGCAATTTGAGTAAACCTCTTTGGCCTTCTGCCTGTTCCAGATGAGCGTGGCCTCCCCATGGTGTGTTCGGCATGTGACGAAGTCAAATGTGTGGCAGGAACAGTCTCATAATTAACTGGTTGTGAGAGTATTTTTAGCAGTGGACATAATTCTTAAATGAAGAAATGTGATTGGCTAAAATAAAAATTCGCTTAGGACAAAACTTCGCTTAGGGCAGGGGGAAGGCGGTACTTTACGGTAAAAATGTGATCTGATACTAGTAGAGTACTGCACCCCGTTTTCGCGGGAGTGGACCATATAGGATTTGCAAATAAATTCAATTTTAGCTTACAAACAATAGTTCATTTGGACTGAGGATCATCACATCCGGAAGTTTATCAAAGGTCCAAGGGCGCGAAAACGGGGTGCAGTACTGTATTTGGTTACCCCAGTAGCTTGTAGAATCTAGTAGATTCTATAGAACATCTGATGTTCTGCAACGGATGATGCGGAAGCTTCGCCTTCATCATCAGGGATTATGTCGTAGACGTGATTGTGCGCCAACATGAAAACCTCCCTCAACATAAGCAGTAATAAAAGATCGTGCGCCGAAGCTACATGTACATTGATTGAAAAACACAGCATCGGAACATGGCCACGGAAAGCAGCAGACTTCGGTCTCTTCGTAGCTCATTTGCGAATTAGCTCTCAACCAAATCTTCATCAAACAAATCCTTCCGCAACCAGATATGTCTGGTGTTTCGAGAACCTTCACCGGCTACGCAGCTTACGATCAGGGTGGCGTGTGCAAACCCTGGCAGTTCGAGCCTCGCCCGCTCGGTGACGAGGACGTCGAGATCAAGGTCACCCACTGCGGTATTTGCGGTTCCGACGTTCACACTCTCGACAGCGGATGGGGCCCGACGCCGTACCCGTGCGTGGCTGGCCACGAGATTATTGGCAACGTCGCTGCCGTGGGTCCCGGTGTCAAGAACCTCGCCGTGGGCGACCGCGTTGGCGTAGGTGCACAGGCATGGGCGTGTCTAAACCGCAATCCGAATGATCACTGCCGCGACTGCGCTGATGGTGAAGACGCCGTGTGCGACCAGGGTGTCTTCACTATCAACGCCGCGTACAAGGACGGCTCCCGTCAACAAGGGGGCTTCGCGGATTTCATCCGTGTGGACAACAACTATGCCTTCAAGATACCAGATGCCCTGCCGTCGGAGGCTGCCGCTCCGCTCATGTGCGCCGGTGCGACGGTGTTTACGCCGCTGAAGCAAGAAGGTGTTAAGGCGGGTGACCGGGTGGGTGTGATCGGTATCGGTGGTCTTGGCCACATCGCCATCCAGTTCATCCGTAGGAGAAAGAGATCCGTTCTCTGGGAGCCGAAGAGTTTTACGACCTGAGCAACAGAACAAAGCTGCTGGAAATGTCGACTTCCTGCTGCTTACCGCTGACGCCAAGGATATGCCGTACGACCTGTACCTGAGCCTAGTTCGAAAGCGCGGCACGTTCATCATGGTGGGTCTACCTCCTGACCAGGTCAAGATCACGCCGTGGTTTCTGGTCCCTCGCGCTACTCGCGTGCGAGGCAGCGCTATCGGCAGCATCCAGGACATCAAGGACATGCTGGACGTGGCGGCGAAGAGCAACGTGCGTCCGATTATCGAAAAGATGCCGATGAGTGAGGTGAACAAGGGGCTAGACAAGGTACGCGACGGCAGCGTCCGCTACCGCGTTGTGCTCGAAAACTAGACAATTACGCAGTTGGCTGCAAAGTTGCCTGCCAGTACGTAGTGCTTAAGGAGAATTTATCAAGGTGCTCAGAAACAAATAATTCCATCACGTTCGCCAAAACTTTTGGTGTTCTCGTCGTTGTGCTCGCTTTTTTTCTTGCCTTGAGCATAAGATGGAGACTTTACATAGGAGGCGAGGCCTTACGATCTGCCTCGTTCGTAAGCATGGCATTTTCGTTAATGACGAGCCGTCAGTGTTCCTGTGACCAACCATATCGAGTTCGTCCACACCGAGTCTGCGCGCATCGTTCTTTGCGGAGACGGTAAATTGAACGACAACGGAGTGACTACCGGTAGCAATTGTTTCCTCTGGTAAGTGAGAGTGTTGGTCCCTAACTTGGTAAAAACGAGTGTCAGCATGCGTCGCATAATCTGCCCAAGTGTGCAACTTTTGCCTACACCTGTCCGTTGGTCGTCAGTCAGTCACCGATTGGCACCAGAGAGCTCAAGCCTAGTCTCACGTGACGCAACGCCATAATGACGGTGGTGCTACAGTCCGACGCCGAGTCGCTCGTGTCCCCCGCCACCAAGACCAAACAACCGCGCTACTCCACGTTCGCCAGTGCTAACGATGATCTCGACAAGACTCGCCAGGGTCTGCTGCACACTACGGACACTACGCCCGGCACAGCCTCGCTCTGGTCGCGCCTCTTCTTCTCGTATGCCAGCCCAATGATGCGTGCCGGCAACACGCGCCAACTTGACAACGACGATCTATGGGAACTCGAGGGTGAGAACCGCTCGGCTGCAGCCTTCGACGAGTTCGTGGTGCACTACGAACGTCACGACAAGTCCATCGTCAAGGCCATGTTGACAGCCTTCGGAGGGAGATTTTTCCTCTGTGGACTGGCAACGCTCTTCTCGACGGGTTGCAATGTGTTCGCCCCAGCTGTCCTGAACCACGTCGTCACGGTGTTCGCAGCCCCGCAGATCGACATGTCCAATCTCAGTGTCTGGCTCGGCGTCTTCTTCGCCTCGAGACTTGTGAATGCAATTGTGATCTCGCAAATGCATTTCTACCTCGAGTTGATCGCGCTACGACTAACAGTGACGCTCAAGGCGCTCTTGTTCCGAAAGGCCATGCGTCGCAGCATCCAGAGCAAAGGCGAGTCCAAGACGGTGGACATCTCCAACCTCTTTTCGTCTGACGTTGACAACGTGCTGTGGGCTGCCTTCCAGATCAACAGTCTGTGGGTTATCCCGCTCCAGATCGTGGTGGTGGTCTACATGTTGTACGAAGTCATCGACCTCGCTGCCTTTGCCGGACTTGGAGTCATTGCCGTGTCGATGCTGGTGGGTTTTATCATCGCGAAAATATCGGGAAACACGTTTGAAGACATTATGACACACAAGGACGACCGCATGAAGACCATCAAGGAAGTGTTCAATGCCATTCAGATCGTCAAACTCAACGCGTGGGAAGACAAATTCGCCGACAAGATCCAGAAGCTTCGTGCTACGGAGCTCTCGGCTGTGAAGAAATTCATGTACTTGGGCGCTCTGAACATTTTTGTGCTCTGGGCTTCTCCTATTGCCGTCTCGGCTGTGTCCTTTGCTGTGTACGCCATTGTTATGGAGAAGGCGCTGACGGCAGCGAAGGTGTTCACAGCAATTGCGCTGTTTAACGCTCTCCGAGACCCACTACGGGACTTACCCACAGTCATCCAGACGTGCATTCAAGCCAAGGTTTCGCTCGGTCGATTCTCTGACTATCTTGCACTGGATGAGTTCACTCCTTCGAATGTTATTCGTCACGATATGGCCCAGCCCGACGACGTAGTCATGGCAATTGACGATGGTACTTTTGGTTGGACAAAGGATACGCCATTGCTTACCCAGGCCAACCTCACTATTAAGAAGGGTGACTTGGTAATCGTGCACGGCTCTGTCGGCAGTGGCAAGTCATCCCTATGCTCCGCTTTGTTGGGAGAAATGGACAAGCTGACCGGTAGCGTGTTCGTACGAGGTCGTGTCGCCTACTATTCGCAGCAGACATGGATCCAGAACATGACGATCCGTGACAACATCCTGTTCGGTCTGCCATATCACAGCAAGAAGTACGCTAAAGTGGTCGCAGCGTGTGGCCTACTTCCAGACCTAAAGCAATTCCCTGGAGGTGACTTGACGGAGATCGGACAAAAGGGTGTCAACTTGTCTGGTGGTCAGAAGGCGCGTGTTTGTCTTGCTCGTGCGTGCTACTCAGATGCTGACATCCTCTTGCTCGACTCCCCGTTGGCGGCTGTCGATGCGATCGTGCAGAGTCAAATCTTCGGTGACTGTATCTGCAACTTGCTGGCGCAGAAGACCGTCGTGTTGGTGACGCACAGTGCTGACATTATCGCGAGTAAAGCCGCCAACTTGAAGGTGCTGGTGGAAGACGGCAAGCTGACAGCTATTCGACATGACGTGGCTTTACCACGGAGCTCGTTTAAACTGCGGACATCTCGTTCAGCGGTGGATGAAGCTACTCACGATGATGAAGCCGTAAAGAACGACGCTGGCAAATTAATTGACGATGAAGAGCGGGAAGAAGGTCGCGTGTCGAAGGAGGTCTTCGCCAATTACTTTAACTCGCTAGGTGGCGTCAAGGTGTGCGTCTTCCTATTCTGCGTGCAGACACTGTGGCAAGTGTTCCAGATTGGCAGCGATCTGTGGCTGAGTCACTGGACGGGACAGAAGGGCGGCTCGTACAACCAGCACGAGACTGCGTACAACGTGAAAGTGTATTCGCTGCTTGGGGCAGGCGCCGCGGTCATGGTCTTCGTTAGATCAGCTACTGTGGCAGTTGTAGGTCTCCGAGCCTCGCGCCATCTCTTTGACAACATGACGGTGTCGCTGTTGAAGGCTCCACTCCGCTTTTTCGACGCGAATCCAATCGGACGAATTGTGAACCGATACGGTGACGACATGTCCGCTGTGGATTTCATGATCCCATTCGCGTTTGGAGGATTTCTCGCCATGTTTTTCTTCACAGTGTGCCAGCTAGGAACTGCTGTGTACACCATGAACTTTTTGGGTTTTCTGATTATCCCACTGGTGTGGATGTATGTCAAGATTGCCAACTTTTACCTTGCGCCGTCTCGAGAGATTTCACGCTTGTGGAAAGTCTCGTCCTCCCCTGTATTGAGCCATGTGACGCAGTCGGAAGAGGGCGTTGTGGTGATTCGCGCCTTCGGTCAGGACACTGTTGACCGCATGATCATGGAAAACTTCATTCGCAATGATGTGAACAGCAAGGCTTGGTTTGCTGAGACCGTCACGTCGCAATGGTTTCAGGTTCGCATGCAGCTACTGGGCTGTGGGGTCATTTTTCTAGTGGTGTCAGGACTCGTGTACCTTCGTGATTACCTGTCTCCTGGTATAGTTGGATTGGCGTTCACGTACGCACTTAGCGTCGACAGCGGCCTCGCGGACCTTGTGCAGTCGTGGTCTTGGGTAGAAATCCAAATGGTGAGTCCCGAGCGAATCCTCGAGTATGGATCCATTCAAGCCGAAGGAAGTCAACGACCGCTTGTCATTGAGCCTGATGCCTCATGGCCTCGCTCCTCTGCCGTCCAGTTCCAAGACGTTGTCTTTAGCTACAAGCCGGGTGCTGCACCTGTTCTCAAGGGACTATCTTTCGACATCCAGAACAATGAAAAGATCGGTATTGTTGGACGTACCGGCGCCGGCAAGTCCAGCCTCACCATGGCACTCTTCCGAATCAACGAGCTGGTCTCAGGCCGCATTCTTATCGACGGTACAGACATCGCCACCATGCCACTGCGCACCCTACGCTCGAATTTGTCCATCATCCCGCAGTCGCCCGTGTTGTTTAAGGGTACGCTGCGAGCGTACATGGACCCGTTCGACGAGTTTACAGACGCGGACATCTGGAACTCGCTTGAGAAAGTGGATATGAAGACGCAGGTGTCGGCACTGGGGGGTCAGCTATCGTATGAGCTAAGCGAGAACGGCGAGAACTTCAGTGTGGGTGAGCGGCAGATGCTGTGTATGGCTCGCGCTCTACTGACTCGAAGCCGCATCGTGGTGATGGATGAGGCGACTGCGTCCATCGATCACGAGACCGAGAAGAAGTTGCAGCAGATGATCAATCGGGACTTCCAGGACGCGACGGTGTTGACGATTGCGCATCGGCTGGGGACGGTGCTGGATTCGGACCGTATATTGGTGCTGAGTGACGGTCGGGTGGTGGAGTTCGATAGCCCTCGGGAGTTGGTGAAAAACACGAATGGAGTGTTTCATGCGTTAGCGAAAGAAGGAGGGAATTTGGATCAGCTGCTTTAAACGACAAAGAAGAGCTCAGTACATCATGAGAACTTAGATTTCTTCCGACTTTCCCATGCAGAAAGCTGCAAAGAGTGCTACTTGCACTAGCGTTAGACCAATTACGTGATATTATCACATTCAAGTACCGGTTTTCGATCGAATTTGACCCTTTTTCTGATAATTGTGATTTCTAAAAACTTTTAGAAACAAAGTTCTCTCACAGCGTGTACTTGTACCATATATTAACCGAAATTAATTTTGATCGATGTTTGAGGCACTGAGTGGAGTGAACATAATCGGGACATCGGGTGACCCAATTGATTTTTAGGCACCAAAGTGTCTAAAGGCACGTTTCCAATGGCACCAATTTCCGAAAAAGGGGTAATATAACAGAAAATATTTTTTAAAATATCCCGAAAATGTAGACATTGCAACGAGTGGTTGTGGTGGATTGACTTGCAGGATTTTACGGGAGTGTTGTAGGGTTTGTGTGCCAACTTACTCATGTTGATCGAATTTACCGATGTCTTAG
This sequence comes from Phytophthora infestans T30-4, assembly GCF_000142945.1. Taxonomy (NCBI): domain Eukaryota; phylum Oomycota; class Peronosporomycetes; order Peronosporales; family Peronosporaceae; genus Phytophthora; species Phytophthora infestans. The sequence continues at coordinate 914,238 of NW_003303712.1, read as the reverse complement.
TAATTTCTTAGGCACGAATGCGAGGTGAAACCTGCTCCATCTACCTGAAGGCTGCACACTACTAACCGATGTACTTTCATCAGCTCTTCTTTACCATTAAACCGAGTGAACTAAAAATTTACATACGATGGTAGTGCATTAAAACCTAAAGATTGAGTTATCGTTAGACATAGCGCTACGGCAGACACTTCAGTAGATAGCATAGTCTGAAAAAGCGCAGCAGCGCGGGACTTGGCTTACATGGCATATCAATGCCACGGATGTAGCATTCGAAAACAATAGAACCATCACGCCACAGGTTGCCCCATCCGGTTGCCGTGGCTTCGTTTCCTTCTTGACCCCCAAAATCGCACGTAATTCTCCAAATAGATCCTTCTGCAATTCATCACACATGTAATACTTGGACTTTGGAGTTTGCAATGGGTCGAATATTGTTATTAACTTGGGTTTCGCGCGAAATTCAAACACAATCCCACACCTATGTTTATTGTCCACGTGCAAACTCATCAACACCTACTCATTCGTACCATCGATGAGATTTCTACTGCAAATGACTCGTAGTTTGTCTTCCCGCTCGCGAAACCGATAAAATATCGAGTCTTTATTTTCCATTAGACTGAGCTGCACATACTGCCCTTAGGTACATATACTGTGTATTAGTACATATTTGTGCCTACAGATACACTCTACACCGTGTATACCAGGTGCCTGTAATCACTAGTACATACGTAAAATTTACATGGCTGTACACATCATGCACCATGAACGAGAAGAGCTTGTACTGAGGGTCATTCGTGCTTGTGTGCGTGGCGTCAACTAGCATCACCTCCAGGAAAACCTTGAGCCACCGACGCATTTGGCGCGTTTGTTGCGTGATGTTTTGTGCCAAAGATTCGTTGTCGCCAAATACAGAAGCTCGGTTGTTCCGCCGCCAACAAAATCCCCGCAGGAGACCTTGAAATCGCTGTTCTAGTGTGTCCGTGCCGCGCCGCTTTTCTTTCATTTTGACAACCATGTTGTGGACGTCACGGCGTGTCACATTCAGACCTATAAACACATTCATGAGATGTAAGGTAATGAAATACTACCAAAAAAGTAATCATCTGCACCTGTTTTCTCGCAAAGAAACTGCATGATTCGCTTGAGCTTCGGACCCGACGATTGTAGCACACTCACAAACACAAGCAGAATGGGGTCCTCGACACGCCGCACGGACGGGTGGTTTTCGTAGACAGCGCTCGATGCGATGGTTGTGGCTTGTGCTGTAGCCTGTCACACGAACCATAATCTCTTTTCTTTTTTGTCTCAGGTCACAGCAGCGTTGATATCGGCCTTGCACTCTGTCGACTTTCCAAAGTAACTCTTCCACTGACCCGTACTGCGGCTTTTTCTCCTCCACCCATGTGTGCAAATGAGTTTGATCCAAAATGTCTTGAAATCGTCGGGAACTAGCGATAGAGAAGAATCGCCCGTGCCTGCCGGTCCTGCGTCATCTGCGCAACGCTGAGATCTAATAATAATCTGCGCTACGGCGAACTACCGACGTCGAGCTGCGGAGTCGAAAGAGCTGGTGCGTCCTCGCCTGGTACTCATTCAGGTATTTGCTAAACGCGTCCCAATTTTCGTGTCATTCCTTGTCCATCGGTGAAGCCTCAAACACGCTAGCAAATGACACGTGCGCCTCCGGCTCCCGCTCATTGAGATCCACCTGCTTATTTACAGAACATCAGAAGGAGTAATAAACAGCACAAATATATTTAAGAAACGTATGCCCAAAGTCGACTTGAGGCCTAGACGCGCAAATATTTAAATAAGAAGCTCTGAGCGTTTTGCGGATGGAGGAAATGGGGGAGAGGGGGTGTCTGTTTTCAGATTTTTGAAATGTCGGAATGGCTGGTAATATATCAGCGTAATTTACCAATTACCTACCGTATAACTTCTTTTAGGTACGATCTCACTTAGTGCCTCTTTTAAGTTTTGTCCAAATGTTTTTGGTACGATTTGGGAACATGCTATTAATAGTTACATACACTCTCGTCTCGATTAGCAATATCAGTCTTGGTTGGCACAGAATATCGTCATTATTATCGGAGAGCTGTTGCTTTACCCTCATGAGCCAGACACAGCTGCAGCAAGGTTCTTCGTCCAGGAAATATGCCACGTTCCTTAAGGTACCGCCAATGTCGCCTCAAGTGCAACGTCACCAGTCTGCATCGCTGCTGTCGAGACTCTTTCTCTCGTTTGCAGACGAAATGATGCAAATTGGCAGCACGCGGCAACTGGACCATGAGGACCTGCTGGATCTGGATGCCGATAGTCGCTCTGAAGTCGCTTACGCCTTCTTTAAGCAGCACTACGATCAGCAACAGCAGGCTATGATCCGAGCCATTGTGCATGGCTACGGATGGAAGTTCCTGCTCTGCGGACTGGCATCGGCGTTCACGACGGCCTGCATTCTATTTGCGCCTGCTGTGCTACACCACGTGATCGAAGTCTTTGCTGCACCAGAGATGAATCTGATGAGCCTCGGGGGGTGGCTGGCTACCTTTTTTGCCTCTCGTCTTGCCAACGCTCTGGTGACGCCACACGTAGATTTTCAGATCCAGTTGGTGGTATTTCACATTGCCGTGTCTTTGAGAGCTCTACTATTCGAGAAGACCATGCGACGTAGCATTCAGAGCCGCAGTGACGCCAAAGCTGTGGACATCGCCAATATCTATTCGTCGGACATTCAACGGGTGATCCAGTTGTATGTAGTTCTAGGAATCTCAGCCTTTGCTGGGCTCGTCGTCATCGCTCTATCGATGCTGGCTGCATTCTTCTTCACAAAGCAGACCAGTGGGTCATACAAAGAGTTGATGAAACGCAAAGATGACCGCATGAAACTCGTCAAAGAGGCCTTCGGTGCTATCCAGATAGTCAAATTGAACGCGTGGGAAGGAAAATTTGATGAGAAACTGCTCGCTCTTCGAGAGTTAGAGCTCTCAGAGCTTTCGCGATTCGTCTACGCCATGTGCGGAACAATCTTCGTATTGTGGACGTCGCCGTTGTTCGTCTCAACTGCCTCGTTCGCCTATTACACTCTGGTGAAAGGCCAGGTACTAACGGCTGCCAAGGTATTCACTGCCATCGCACTGTTTAATCTACTTCGAGACCCACTACGGGAGTTCCCAAGTATGGTCCAAAAGTGTCTTCAAGCCAAGATTTCGCTAGATCGCATGGCAGATTACCTTGCTCTTCACGAGGTCGATTCGTCCAGTGTGACTCGGAATGATTCTTCCATTCCAGAGGATGTTGCGATCCTGGTCGAGCATGGAACATTCGCGTGGAATGAAGATGCAAAGCCAGTATTGGCGGATGTGAACTTGATAGTGAAGAAAGGTGACTTTGTTGTTGTTCATGGACCCGTCGGCTCCGGTAAATTTTCACTGTGTTCTGCCTTGCTTGGCGAGATGGAGAAAATGGACGGCAAGGTGACTGTAAATGGCAAAGTGGCATACTACGCTCAGCAGCCGTGGATCCAGAGTATGACCATCCGTGAAAATATCCTCTTTGGACAAGTTTTCGACCACACCAAGTACCAGAGTGTCCTGAATGTGTGCGGACTTCTCCCTGACTTGCAGCAATTTGCCGGAGGTGACGCAACTGAGATCGGACAGAAGGGAATCAATCTGTCGGGTGGTCAGAAGGCTCGTGTGAGTTTGGCACGCGCCTGCTACTCCGATGCAGATATTTTCATCTTGGATTCACCTCTCGCCGCAGTCGACGCTATGGTTCAGAGCGAGATCTTCAGCAAGTGCATTTGTGGCTTGTTAGCGGAGAAGACGGTGATTTTTGTCACTCACAACCAGGACGTTATCGAGTCTGGTGCAGAAAGTTGCAAAGTCTCCGTGTCTAAAGGTCAAATATCGGTCGAGCGGCAAAAGGTTCGATACCCTCGAACCTCTTTTGCGACACAGATATCTCCTAACAAGACGAAGAAAGAGCCTACATCTCCCAAGAATGATGAAGACAGTTTGAAGGACACCGTTCGACTGATCGAAGACGAAGAACGCGAGGAAGGTCGAGTGTCGGCGGCGGTGATTTGGCAATATTTCAACGCAATGGGAGGACTCAAAGTGCTGGTGTTGCTGCTGCTGATCCAGTCGTTGTGGCAGGGATGTCAGGTCGGGAGTGATATGTGGCTCAGTCACTGGACTGGCCAGAAGGGCAACACATACGATGCTTCACGAACGCAGTACAACATGACAGTCTATGCGTTATTGGGTGGAGGCAGTGCTTTGATGGTGCTCGCACGCGCTGTGACAGTGGCTACTGCTGGGCTGCGTGCATCTCGCGACCTTTTTCGTCTCCTTACACGGGCTCTGTTGTCTGCACCGTTGAGGTTCTTCGATGCTAATCCGATCGGCCGGATTCTGAATCGATTCGGGGGAGACATGGCGTATGTTGAAATTGACATTCCATTTGATGTCGGAAGCCTATTGGTGGCCGGTTTCTTCACATTTTGCCAACTTGCGACTGCAATCTATATCCTCAACATACTGATCGTGTTCATCGTTCCGCTCGCGTATCTGTACGTCAAGTTTGCCAAGATTTACTTGCTGCCGTCTCGAGACATTTCTCGATTACTGAAAGTGGCGTCATCTCCCGTACTCAGCCACATTTCACAAGCCGAAGAAGGGGTCACCACCATCCGAGCGTTTGGGCCAGACTGCGTGGACCAAACAATTGCTGAGAGTTTTACGCGCAACGACGTGAACGCTCGCGCTTGGTTCTGCGACTTTGTGGTGTCGACATGGTTTCTACTTCGCATGGAGCTCATTGGCTGTGGCGTTGTGATTGCTGTGGTTTCCTGTTTGGTCTACCTTCGCGACTATCTGACACCTGGACTTGTTGGGGTCGCGTTTACTTACGCATTGAGCATTGACAGTCGACTCTCTCGCCTCGTTCGTGTTTGGTCTTGGCTGGAAATTGAGATGGTGAGTCCTGAAAGGATCATGGCATATGCTTCCATTCCTCCAGAAGGGGAACAGAGCACCCTCGCAATTGAACCAAGTCAGGCGTGGCCTAGTACAGGCACCGTTTGCTTCCACGATGTCGTCTTCGGCTACAAGCCGGGTGCTGCACCTGTTCTCAAGGGACTATCTTTCGACATCCAGAACAATGAAAAGATCGGTATTGTTGGACGTACCGGCGCCGGCAAGTCCAGCCTCACCATGGCACTCTTCCGAATCAACGAGCTGGTCTCAGGCCGCATTCTTATCGACGGTACAGACATCGCCACCATGCCACTGCGCACCCTACGCTCGAATTTGTCCATCATCCCGCAGTCGCCCGTGTTGTTTAAGGGTACGCTGCGAGCGTACATGGACCCGTTCGACGAGTTTACAGACGCGGACATCTGGAACTCGCTTGAAAAAGTGGATATGAAGACGCAGGTGTCGGCACTGGACGGTCAGCTATCGTATGAGCTAAGCGAGAACGGCGAGAACTTCAGTGTGGGTGAGCGGCAGATGCTGTGTATGGCTCGCGCTCTACTGACTCGAAGCCGCATCGTGGTGATGGATGAGGCGACTGCGTCCATCGATCACGAGACCGAGAAGAAGTTGCAGCAGATGATCAATCGGGACTTTCAGGACGCGACGGTGTTGACGATCGCGCATCGGCTGGGGACGGTGCTGGATTCGGATCGTATATTGGTGCTGAGTGACGGTCGGGTGGTGGAGTTCGATAGCCCTCGAGAGCTGGCGAAGAACACGAACGGAGATTTTCATGCGCTATCGAAAGAAGGAGGATACCTACACAGACTAAAGTAAGGAGAGAAAATACGAATGCAAGAAGTTGAACAACGGAGCTGCTGAAGTCATTTTTACCTCGTTACCCTACCACAACCAACTTAGTTTTCAAGTACGACACGGTAGCGAACGCGACCCTCGCGCATCATTGCGATGCCTTCGTTCACCTTGCTCATAGGCATTTGCTGAACGATGGCACGCACATTCTTCTCCGACGCAAGAGCCAGCATGTCCTGTATGGCTTGAATACCTCCGATAAGGCTGCCCACCCACTTGATACCCTTAGCCACAACGAACATCGGCTTGAACTTGACCTCGTCGTTTGGGACACCCACCATGACGAATATGCCGCGCTTCTTCACCAGAGTCAAGAACGTGTTGTACGGCATGTTGGTGGCATCAGCCGTCAGCAGCAACACGTTGACGGAGTTTTCTGCCTTCTTCTGGTCCTTCGGGTCGCTCAAGTTGTAAAATTCCTCGGCACCGAGAGCACGAACCTCCTTTTCTTTGTCGGCTGAACGCGAGAACGCCACGGGGGTAGCACCGAGAGCACGGATAAACTGGATGGCGAGGTGGCCCAGCCCTCCGATCACGATGACACCCACACGATCACCTGGCTTCACGTTGCGCTTTAGAGGCGTGAAAACGGTCACACCAGCGCACAGTAACGGCGCGGCGGCAGTGGATGGAATGTTACCAGGAATCTTGAAGGCGAAATTGCTGTCGACACGGACGTTATCCACCGTACGCCATGGAGCCATCCTCGTAATTTGCATCGTAAGTGATCACCGAGCGGTTGCAGAAGGCGTTTTCACCGTCACCACACTCCTCACAAGGTCTCTTCGGGTCCTTGTTAAGGCAGGCCCAGACCTGAGCTCCGACGCCGACGCGATCGCCCACGGCCAGATGTTTGACGCTGACACCAACAACACTCACGTCACCAATGATCTCGTGGCCAAATACGCACGGGTACATCGTGGGTTTCCAGCCGCTGTCGAGGTGGTGAATGTCCGATCCGCAGATACCGCAATGCGAGATCTTGATTTCCACATCGTCTGGACCAAGCAGGCGTGATTCGTATTGAAATGGCACAATCCTGCCCGACGGCTCGAAGGCAGCAAAGGCGTTGACAGTTCTTGGAGCACTTGACATTTTTTTTAGCTTATCAAGATGCTGCAGTGATGTACGATAAATTAAAGAATGATCAGTTGGGCGAGACTAGGAATTGCAGTGGCAGAATCGAGCTTTGCCAAACGACCCTGATCAACAGAGCCGTTGGGTGGCAGACTGCTGTTGCGATATTCGTTGCGTGCCTGCTCCTACAGTAGAACGATCTCACTGATGTTGAAGCTACTAAAGATTATGCAATTTGAATTATAATACATGTAGCAACTGCATCAACAATGAGTTGCTACATCAACATTGTTGATGCAGTTGGAGCGAGTTGCTTCACGTACGTACATGCATTATAATTCAAAATGCATAATCTTGAGTAGCTTCGCATGAGTTGATTACAGTGATCAACACGTGCGAAGCTACTGTATTCAAGATTACGCATTCTGAATTCTAAAAATATTGCATTTTTAATGATAAAGCTTGTTATGTACATGTACCAAAAACAATTCATAGACCGCTCACCTTGAATCACAAGATGACTTTGTTAAATTGTTCTACCTTAGACAAGCAAGAATGCCATTTCTTTTTCATCTTGCTCACCGTAAACTGTTTGTCTCCATAATCCACTTTCCATTCATTTAATGCTTGTCACAAGTTGGAACTCTCGGAAGCGACCATGGCGTCAAGTTCACTTACAAATTCGCTTCCGACCAAACACATCAGAGAGAAAATACCAAGACAACGTTCGTTATGTCGACTGCTCCGAGAACTGTCAATGCATTCGCCGCCTTTGACAGCACAGGCGAGTGCAAGCCGTGGCAGTACCAGACCCGTCCACTTGGTGACGAGGACGTCGAAATTAAGATTTCTCACTGCGGTATCTGCGGCACGGATCTTCACACCATCGACGGCGGTTGGGGGCCAGCCCCGTACCCTTGCGTTGCTGGGCATGAGATCGTTGGAGAAGTGACTCTGGCTGGCTCGAGCGTGAAAAACCTGGTCGTAGGAGACCGTGTCGGTGTTGGCGCCCAAGTGTGGGCATGCTTGAACCGCGATCCCAATGACAAGTGCCGTGACTGCGGAGATGGTGAGGATGCTGTGTGCGACCAGGGTGTCTGGACCTACAACGGCACTTACAAGGACGGTGCCAAGTCATACGGCGGGTACGCTGACTACGTGCGTGTCGACAGCAACTACGCTTTCAAGATCCCCGACGCAATCCCTTCCGATGTTGCTGCACCTCTCCTTTGTGCTGGTGCAACCGTTTTCACCCCGTTGAAGCAGGAGGGTGTGAAGGCGGGAGACCGTGTTGGCGTCGTTGGTATTGGTGGCCTTGGCCACATCGCTATTCAGTTCATTCGTGCACTGGGCGCCACTCCTGTTGCTTTCTCCCGCTCTGCAAGCAAGGAGAAGGAAATCCTGTCGTTGGGTGCCAAGGAGTTCAACAATCTCACCGACCCGGAGCAGCAAAAGAAGGCAGCTGGAAGTGTTGATTTCTTGGTGCTAACTGCCGACGCCAACAATATGCCGTACGACCTGTACATGAGCCTGGTTCGCAAGCGGGGTACGCTCATCATGGTTGGTGTTCCGAACGACCAGGTGAAGATTACACCATGGTTCTTGGTTCCTCGTGCTGTGCGAGTGCGAGGCAGTGCTATCGGTAGTATCCAGGATATCAAGGACACTTGCGGCGAAGAAAAACGTTCGCCCGATCATCCAAAACTTGCCGATGGCAAAGCTGAACGAGGGGCTCGATATGGTTCGTGAAGGCCGCGTGCGCTACCGCGTTGTTCTTGAGAACTAAGCATTGCAGTCACTACCAAGGATACATGGCAGTTTATCACATGGGCGTTGCCAAGTGTATTTTACTTAAAAATAAAATACACACTGTTTGCTTCAAATTCGTAGAAATATTTTGAATTATTTCTTAAAGGTACCGGTATTAAATACCGGTGCGTAGCTTGTGGCGTAAAATACGCAATAAACCTAGCCCTTACTTTCTTAAAATAACTTCTCAGATAAATTTCGAACCCTCAAAAGAGAATCTTACCTCACTTTCCAAAACGGCCGCTAAACCACCAGTCCAACCAATTCGGGAAGAGCAACTGCCAGCTATGGCGCCCCCCAACGTCGACAGCATGTTCACGCTCAAGGTGGACAACGTCCCCTTCCAGATCGGGTTAGTGGGCTCTCTTCTCTCTCTCATGTCATCTCCTTTAACGTTCTCTATCCACAGGAGCGACGAACTGCGCGACCTTTTCTCCAAGTTTGGTGAGATCGGCGACGTCTACATCCCTCGCGCGCGCGGCTCCAACGAGTCGCGCGGCTTTGCCTTCGTGCGCTTTATTGAGAAGCGCGATGCTGAGGACGCAATCGACGGCATGGAAGGACAGGAGTTCCAGGGCCGAGACTTGCGCGTGCAGTTCGCCAAGCAGCGCCGCCCTGACAACCCGCGGGAATTTTACTCGCGTGGCGGAGGTGGCGGCAACGGCGGTGATCGTTACGGCGGCGGTGACCGCTATGGAGGAGGCGGAGGCGACCGCTACGGAGGAGGCGGAGACCGCAAAGACAGCCGCCGCTACGATGATCGCCGGGACGACCGCAGCTACGACGATCGTCGCGAAGACCGTTCGCGCCGCCGCTCTCGCTCTCCGGACCGCCGTGACCGTGACCGTGGCAGCGCAGGACGCGACCGCAGCCGTTCGCCCCGCCAACGCAGCCGCTCACCGCGCCGCAGTGCGTCGCCGCCGCGTCGTGACTAAGTGGGCTACGGAGACGAACCAGGACAGAGCGACAGGGGAGCCACCAAAGTACCAGTACAAGCAGAGAGACCAGACCAGAACAGACGGATTTTGCGTATTTTATCTACTTGCGGACTTGTGGTCCTGAATTGTTGCTGTCAATCGAGAGAGTATTAACACGTGAACCAACCGGGGAACTTCAAAGAGAGAAACTGCTGGGAGACCCGGAGATCCTGACCAGAGTTGGCGGTTGTTTCGTGGGAGGTGCATTCAATTACGTCGTGTGTAGTGCGGATCCTGTGTTTGATGGTGCTGTTATTCGAGTCGTTGAGGTGGAGACAGCATGTGTGTGTTTCTGAACAGACGACTGATTGTCCTTCTGTCGCTATTTCTACAAAGCCTCGCAACGCAATGGTGAGGTGTTAACACTCCACTAGGTAAAGTATCCGGACAATGACGGTCTTTTGGCATCCCAACCACCATACACGCAGTTCTTAGAATAAAAGGCGCATCAACGGCATTTTGGTGCCAAACGAAACGGGAGCTCTAATGTCATGATTGATGGGGCCTGACATGGGATTTACACTAAGTCATCGCGCTTTTAATGGCCTTGGCTCAAGGCACGTGTAAATTATTGCAAAAATCTTAAGTCATCCACGGTTCTCCGCAAGAATACAGAGCAATTTTGAAGACACGATTCCACTAACGGCACTTAAGATGTGACAATGAGGAAGATGAAGAAGGCGATGACGCCAACCATGAGCCCGGCGCAGTAGAGCGAGCGCATGTCGCCGTCCATGTTCGAGTATCCGCGGCGTCGGTAGCACATTCCCCCAGCGTACACAATCGCGACAAGCAGAATGGCGCCACCCAGTCCAACGAAGATGCGGGTGACATTACTCCAAGAACTGTCGTCGGAATCGTCTTCTTCTTCGTGATGCCCATGGCCACTGCGGATAGGAATCGCCTCACTGGAAGATTCATCCTGGCAGCAGTCCAACTTGGCTCCCGTCACCGGATCCGGATTGCAGCAACCTCCATCCCATCCGCAGCAGTCCAGCCCAGCAGCACCACACTTAGCTTGACCCTGGCAAGAGTTCGCGTCGCTCGAGTGAGAATCACTGGATAAGAGTGCTGTCCGTATTTCGGACGAGCAGCAATCCAGCTTGACACCAGATCCAGAGCAGCAGCCACCAGGGACGCCACAGCAGTCAAGGTTGGCGGCCTCGCACACTGGTTCACCATAGCACTTCGCAGCGTCCTCAGTCTTCTCAGCAACCTTGTGCGTTGTATTGCTGATCACCGGGTGCTGGTTCTTGCAGCAACCCAACACAGTCCCTGAGATGGGGTCAGGCTCACAACAGCCATCGATGGTGTTGCAACAGTCCAATCCAAGCACAGCGCACTCATGTTCACCGAAGCAGGCGTTGCTCGGCAACAAAGCGGGGTCTTCCTGCGGACAGCAACCTAGTGCACTCGGACAGCATCCTGGCAACGTGCCACAACACATCAACGCCGTGCCATTCGCTCCTGCCGTGGCACAAGCAGGAAACCCAAAACACTTGGCATCAGCATCGAGGTCTGGGTTGCTCAGCGCTGGGCGGTTCTTTTGAGCAAACCACGACGGACGTGTGGCAGTCCAGTACATTGCGTTTGTGCGCGAAGACCACGTGTCGAACGTCTTGACCGTGTTGTTGAGCTCGTCCCAAGCTTCCTCTGCGTCCAAGATCGCATGATCCATGACTACAATTGAGCGCCAGATATCGTATTGGCTCAGATCGGAGAGATCTTGGCTCAATAGCGCGTACTCTCGGGCGACATATTCCTCGTCCAGCAATTGCGGCGTAAAAGGCGTGAACGGGAGCATGTTGATGCCGTGGATGTAGACGGCGCGGTCGCCAAACCACGTGTTATACACCACACTCACCTCGCCTACGACGCCCACCATGGCGTTCTTCGAGAAGACAGGCTCGTAGATCTTGGAGTTCTCCGACATGTGCCAGTATTTCTTAACCGATCGCAATTCCGTGGCAAGCAAGAGACGCGCGTACTGATGATAAGAGCTGCCTCCCTGTCCTTTGGCAGCGTTTTCGTCAAGTGACGAGAAAAGCACCAACGCGTAGTAAGCGTTGAGATCTTCGCTGCTGCTTTCTTGAGACTTTCCGTCTTCCATCGGGAACAGACCGCTAGCGTACGAGTGGCCAACGAACCAATCTTTGTGGCGAGCAGAGGGGAAGAGCAGTCGGACGGGCAGATCGTTGAAAAACGACGTGTTGCTATTGAGTAGCGGCGTGCCAAAATCTCCCATGATCAAAGCACAGGCTTGCGCGTGTTTCTCAATGAAAGCTGGATCGAATTTACGAACGGCAGCAAGCGCGTAGACGAAATATCCGTAATGGAACTGCAATAACAGCATTCAAAAAGTGTCAGTATCAGTGAGGTCACAACATACAGGGAGGAACTCTCATGCGTACATGGTGGTCGTTGTAGTATCCGTTGCCATAGTCAGCCTGATCGTCCTTCCAGCCATCGTTCGTGATGATACCACCAAACGTTTGGTCGTACACAAAGTGATCGACGTTCGTGCCTTCAAGCCAATCGACGATCGCCAGCTCAACTTTTGTCAGGAGTTTCTGCTTCAATTCGTCCTGCTTGAATTTATCCGCAATCAGCAGCAAACGCGCATCACGACTCACTTGTTTGCCAAAGTTATACGAGTCCGGACTCATGGGCGGTGGGTACTTGTCAGCGTCAATAGGCAGCTCTTTGAGGATAGCTTCCGTCACTTTAGCGCGCATGTCAAGACGAAGCTGCTTGTCGTCCGAGCTGTCACTGAAGTCCTCACTAAACAGTCCGTCGTCTGCGTAGTTCCACTCGACCGCTGGCAGCGACTCTTTCATGTGCCACACAGCGCCGAACACGCCTTCCATCAGGCCGCGAATACTCGTGTATCTCAAGTCTGATAGCACCTTGTTCTTGCCTTTCTTCACAGGTTTGTTGTCGTTCTGCACTTGCATCACGTCCATGTGGTGAGGAAGTGCCAGCATCAGCAGTTTGCTGTTCTCCTCGTCTGTGACGACGTCGGCTGTACCGTGGAACATCGAGAAGCTTTTTGTCTTCCACTGGAACTTCAGCAACGCTTTATCCGAGTCTTGCGGGTCCAGTGAGTGAGCGACGTCACCTCCAACAGCGTACACAGGCGCTGACTCTAGCAGATAAGCCATCACCTTGGCATCGTGACACAACGCCACTCTCAATACACCCGTGAACGCCTCGTCGCTTGTCACTTGTCCATTGTCGTTCAACTTTAGTTTAAGTTGCTTATCCGACGCGTACACGTACCACGTTTGGCCATTGTTGAGCTCGGCTGCGAAGGTGGCGAAAGGCACGTCGTCTCCGTTCATAAGCGTAAGTCCTTGACGCTTCTTAAAGCGATTAATCTGCAGTCCATCTTTAGCTTCCAACACGGGGTGACTGCGAGTGTATTCCATCGTAATATACGGCGACCCGCGCACAAGATACACCCGGAACTCCTCCGCTTGGCCGCGACTGAAGCGCACGGTCGTACTGAACGCGTCAAAGTTGACAACGTGGTGCGATAGTGGCAGCGTCGACGTCGGCGCTTGAGAACTTACGACCATTTGGGCGATGAAACCTTCCACAATACTCCGAGGCGCCACGACACGGAACGGGAAGCTCACGTGCAACTTCTCGTCCAAGATCTTGTGGACGTAGGGCATGGATACGACGGCCGATTGGCCCTCTGCCAGCACCAGGTTCGTCCACCACGCGCCGTCGGGAACGGCACGTCCGCCAGCAGCCTTGGGCTTCCCTTCGATGTCGTGCTGGCCACGTGAGCGTCGAGCGGTAGATGCTCTGAGGCCGCGAAGAGGCTCGTGGACAGTTGAAGCGGGTGTGATGCCACGGGGAACGGCAGCTGTAGCTTCAGGTCGCTGCCGGGTACAGCCCAGGCGCACTGCGCATAGCTCCAGAGCAGCAGCAACGCGCCACCAACAACTCCAGTCATGGCGTTCAATTGACTGGGTGCGAGGCTGAGATCCAATTAAGAAGTGAGAAGATGGGAGCCGCATCAGATTGCTTAGGATCTTTGCAATACAAATTTGTATGTGAAAAAAAACAGAAACCTTCGATCTGCTCACCTGCGATTTGTGCGACGATCTGAGTTCTGTAGTTCAGGATTACTGGACGCATGCACAGAATTGGCCATCTAATAGCAGCGGCCAATTCACATTTCAATGCTGACATTTCTAAAAGAAGTCGAATTTCTTATGTTATCGTAGTCGTAACGTGGCCGATAGTATCGAGAAGCATGCTCGATCAATTCAATACTCACACAGCTCGTAACTACGAGAGCTTTCTTCTCGTGTAGCACAAGAGGTGACTGAAGTGTGGTGAAGATGGTGCGTGCACAAGAGATTGGGAAATCAAAAGTGAGTAAATCAAACTGGCTGTGTTGCATCAGGGAAGGCCTCGACCAAAACCCTCTTACAGTTTCCAGTAACTACTCCGGCCCCCACGAGGCAAGGGAGTAGATCCTTCCTGGAGGACTCCGCAGAGTCTCTCCTGGATTTGTCCTTCTCCCTCATAGTCACAACCACTCACAACTCGCACTTCTTACTCTCAAATATATTAAACTGGAATGACCTAGCAACAGTCCCCACATTGACTGTAACACCAAAGTGTAGCCATTTTACCGTCGAAGTCTCGTACTCCCACTTCATTCCACGTTTGATAGCATAACTGACCTTGCAATGGATATGCAACATGCCCGTGATCGCGCCGGACAAATTCAGTCGCACTATGCTTCTTCCATAACAATATCCATGTCAGTATCTGGTGCTACAAACATCCATTGGCTCCACGATAGTCGCAACGGCTTTCCAGGCCTCGGACACATCTTCGACATTTAGTCTTTTTCGTTGGCGCTCGAATTCTGCAGGACCCAACGCCTTGGTAAACACGTCTGCCATTAGATTGTCAGCACTCGGCACATACATCACGTCCAACGCTTTCTCTTGAACATACTCATTGATAAATCGAGCGTGCTTGGCCATGTGTCTAACTCGTGACGTGTTGCCGTTGTTGGCTACCACTGCAATCGTGCCTTGATTATCACAGTATACCGGTACATGTGGGTACGGATCACCAAATCCCACTTCCATCACTAGCTCACGGGCCCACGTTATCATCTTGCAACATTCACAGCACGCAACTAGTTCAGAGCTGCATGTATCCTCTGTAACTCGCCGCTGGCCGTGACTTTTCCACATCCATACATTACCATGCATACGTAGTACGTAGCCGGTCACTGATCGACTGGTCTCTGGACACGACTGGTGATCGGTGTCTGAGAATGCATCCAATGTCGGATACTCTGACGTTACTCTATACACCAAACCTAAGTCCTTCGTGGCGAGTGCATAACGTACAGCTCGCTGTGCAGCTCGGTAATTCTCGACTGTGTATGCTCCCATGTATCGGCCTAGTGTTCTCACTGAATTCGCCAAGTCTGGCCGAGTACAAGCCACAAGATACTGTAATGATCCTACTATCTCCCTAAATGGCAGTTTAGGGTCATTGATCTTTGTCACGTTCGTCTCGATTTCGGTCATCTTCTCATGGTGATACTGGGGTGATCGCACAGACCGCAAACCAAACTTCTGTGCAAGTCGCTCGACGTATGCCCTTTGGCATAAACTCAACATGCGACCTGGAATATACTTCACTTCCATGCCCAGTAAGTGTCTTACTCGTCCAAGATTCTTCAGATTGAAGTGTTTAGCAAGGTCCTGCACGACGCCATTGATATCACTTGACGTCCCAGCAATCATGATGTCATCCACGTACACTGTCAGATACACGATGCGTCCGCCGCGTCGTCTCCAATACACGCCAGCATCGTGTACACACTGTACAAAACCTATTTTAATCAGAACCTTATGCAGTGTGTCATTCCATATCTTAGACGCTTGCTTCAAACCATACAGCCCCTTTTGGAGCTTACAAACACGATCCGTTCCATCTTCATATCCCTCGGGTTGTTCCATATAGATAGTAACGTCGATCAGCTCTCCGTTCAAAAAGGCAGTGACGAAATCTACATGCACGCAGTCCAGATTCAAGAACATTGCGATCAGCATCACCATTCGGATTGACTCAATCCGAACAACAGGAGAGTAAGTGTCTAGATAGTCTATCCCAAATTTCTGCATATATCCTCGTATAGCGAGTCTGGCCTTCAGTCTGTCCACTTCTCCTTTTTCATTCCTCTTTATCACTAACACCCACACTGATGTCAATATGTTCGCTCGTTGCTGTCCCTTTCCTTTCTTCGGTCGTGGAACCAATTCCCAAGTCATGTTTTTCATGAGAGCCTCGTACTCTGCATCCATCGCATCTTGCCATCCTTCCGCATTGTCAGATTGCAGGGATTCTGTTCTAGATGTGGGGTTCAGGATATCGTTCACAGCACCAATCATCATGCACTGCATTAAAGTCACCGCCATGACCCATGTGTTGGGGTTATATCGAATGGTTGGTCTGCGTTGACGAGACGATCGACGCGAAGAAGTAACGGGATCATGGTTGGGTTGAGCTCGTTGTGCTGCTTGACCTTGGTTCACCGTACTCTGTCTACTTTCTCTAGAATTGTTACGATCAACCGGACTCAAAGCACTCGCACCCGACGTACTACGACCCCCTTCGTTCAACCTCCCACTGGCTCCGATAGTCTGACCGCTCACATTCACCCTTGATCGATGATCACCAGTAGGTTTCCCTTGCAAATCCGCTGCTCGGCAGACATCATTACCATTTTGTTCTTCAACCGCTTTGACGTATTCCCAGTCACTACTATCGTCACTGCTAGACTCCACGTCTGACGTGTTTGCAGTAGACGGAGGAGCAGGTTTTTCTTCAAGTTCATTGGGTTGTTCCACATTAGTGACAGCAACATGGGTAACTGGAAGTAAGACATACGGGATTTCTTTTGGTACGTCTTTCTGTTTGCCATAATACCTCCCAGCAAGCAGGTTTTCCACATAGTTTCCTCCAACCGCTACATCTTCACGAAAGCGAACTGATCTACGCTGAATGATGTTCCCGGTTCCAAGATCCAGTAGCCGATAGCCTAACGTTTCTTCTGCAATTCCCAAAAATACCGCAGGTTTAGCTCGCATCTCCAACTTGTTGCCTTGTGTAGCCTTAGGCAAGTGATGGTAGGCAACACACCTACATATCTTGATATCTTTCATGTCTGGCTTTTTCTTATACAGCTTCTGGTACGGTGTCATGCTGCCAAGAGCCTTTCGTCAAGCTCATGCTGTCGACATGCACGACATAATGCAGTATTTTCACCCCCACAAACACTGAGGTAAGTTTGCTGCATCTCGAATAGCTCTGACTTTGCTGAGCAATTTGCCCATTCAGCTTCTCCACCAAACAGTTCTCTTCAGGAGTGTACGCATTTGTTGTCATCAATCGGATTCCATGCTCACTCAGAAAAGAGGTCAGCTTGCCATTTAGGAATTCTCCACCCTGGTCACAGCTGAATGTTTTAATATGAAAGTCCTTTTCCAGTTGACGTATCATATTCATCATATTTTCTCCAGCATCACTCTTCTTCTTCAGAAGGAAGACCCATTTAAAGCGTGATGCTTCGTCTTGCACTAGTTGAAAATATTTTGCATCACCTGGTGTTGTGATACCAACGTAGCAGACATCGGACATGAGCCTCGCTCCACACTTCGTGGCACGTTTTCCCTGCTGACGCTTGAAAGACATTCGTTTTGCCTTTGCCTCCTCGCAAGCAATGCACTTTAGTGGTGTTCTCTTGAAATCGTCTAGAGATAATCCACTCATGCCATCCGCAAGACCTTCTTTCACCATCTTCTTCATGGCAGCCTCGTTCAAGTGCGCTAGTTTGAGATGCTATTTCATGACAATATTGTCCTCCAGCGTCTCCACAGGACGAGCCATCATTAAAGCAGCCTCCAGCACAGGACATGCTCTCATCCAGTAGAAACCATCCGATCCTTTATTAAATTCAAGTCGGACACCATCCTTGTCGAAATACTTGACTCGATGTTGCTCGTCGTCAGTGTTAGAGTAAGACGGCTTCCAGCCTATTCGCTCCAGTAACCGCTGGCTTATAAGGTTGGTGGCACCATCAGGTGCGTAACGAGTCCCAGGTAATTCTAGAATCTTCTTATTGGCCACTCGTAATCGGATCAAGCCTGAGTGCTCGTTAACATCTACGCCACCTTGCCAATCTAGAGCCATCATCGGGTCTCTTTCTAATTTGACAAACGAGCCGCCGTCAACACATACATGTGCCCCGGCTCCACTATCCAGCATCCAATCGTAGATCTTATGCTTCTGCGAGCAGCTATCGTTTTGACCCCAAGTCATCCGTATCGGTACAGGCGGGTTATTGGTGTCACCAAGGACACCAGGCCACACCAAATTCATATTCGTCGACTTGGTATGTTCGCCAGTATCCTTGCTCTCATTCTTCTTTAATGCCTTCCACCCGTAGCAATCAGCTCGGAGGTGACCCTTCTTCTTGCAGAAGAAACATTTTCGACTCTCCTGTCTGATCTTTATTCCTTTGCCGTTGTATTTCTTGAATTTGTTCTTCGGATTATGCTTAATGGGACACTGTGACATCACTTTGGTAGCTTAAGTATCTTCACTGACGTCTGTAACCCTCATTGCACAGGCTCTATCCGTTTCAGCTTCTCCAAGTAGAGTATTCACTACAGTAGCAAGGTCAGGTGGAGAGCCACCGTCGGTCCGACTGAATAATCGAACGTCATTTCGATGCGAGTCAACCACACTTTGCAGTATTATCCGAGCCATTTCTTCGTCCGTGATAGCTGCATTCATATTAGCTAATTGACGTCTCATGTCCTCAAGCTTCTCCAAATACTTTTCCATATCCTCACCAGTAGTAAATTTGGTGGAATACATCTTACTGCGCAGTCGAATTGCACTGGCATAGGCTCGTTTTGTCTTATCTTGTTCAAATGATCGCCACATTTCACGCGCAGTAGCCATTTTGCACACTTTCTTTGAGTCCTTGGGACACATACCGAGCAATAGAACGTATCGTGCAAACTGATCCCGTCTCAACCATTCGGGCTCGTTTGGGTCAGCAGCAGCATTACCGTCAATAACATCCCAGCACTCATGTTGTGCTAAGTAGCCTTCGATTTGGGCATGATATAGGTCAAAGCCACCGTCTTCGGTGTACTTAGGAGGCTTCGAACTACACACCCGTCGTTGAGCCGTACCACCACCTGCTGCACCATTCACCACTTGTTGTTGCTGCTGCTGCTGTCCATCTCCTTGCGGTTGTCCTTGCGGTTGTCCTTGCGGTTGTCCTTCCGACGACATCTGCAGCTTGAACGAGGTCACACACGATAATATACCACAACGTCTTACACGTGGTCTTGGGCTCGATAACCTACGAGAGCTTTCTTCTCGTGTAGCACAAGAGGTGACTGAAGTGTGGTGAAGATGGTGCGTGCACAAGAGATTGGGAAATCAAAAGTGAGTAAATCAAGACTAGTTGTGTTGCATCAGGGAAGGCCTCGACCAAAACCCTCTTACAGTCTCCAGTAACTACTCCGGCCCCCACGAGGCAAGGGAGTAGATCCTTCCTGGAGGACTCCGCAGAGTCTCTCCTGGATTTGTCCTTCTCCCTCATAGTCCCAACCACTCACAACTCGCACTTCTTACTCTCAAATATATTAAACTGGAATGACCTAGCAACAGTCCCCACATTGACTGTAACACCAAAGTGTAGCCATTTTACCGTCGAAGTCTCGTAGTAACTTCAGTAGACTGCGGTCGGGACCCCGCAGTGCGGCACGACTGTAAAAGTGGCACTTCAACCTTGGTCAACTGATTCTTCACCAGATCGTCAGTGCCACACAAGTAAAATTAGAACTGGTGCTCGAGCACAGCTCGATGGCGGTAGCTCTTCTGTTCGACACGATTCGCTGAGAACTTCTAGTCCATTTTCGGTTGATGCAGCACATCGCGCACCTGCACTGCAGGCTGCAGGGTGAAAGCGAAGCAGTTGATCTCTGCCAGACATGGCACAAAGCTAGCATACTTGAGACCGCTATTTTAGTATTGTTGAGGAAGAAACCAGGATCAGAGTCACACTTTGATATTCAACTTTCTTTTAATAAAAGAGACTTCGTCAAACAAAATGATACTTAGGCTATCTCCACTCGAGTTGCTATCGGAGTTGCTATTGCTAAAATAGCGACGGAATCAGAAAGAATATATTCTGCTATCTCCACTCGGAGTTGCTATTGCTATTTGAAAATAGAAATTCTGATTCGAGTTGCTATTCGGATCCCCAATAGCAACTCTGGTGCACGAATAGAAACTCACTCAACCGAAAAATCGCAGGCGCCATGGGGAGGTCGGAAGTGGTGTGCTCAGGAGGACGAAGCTCTGGCTCGCGCGTACAAGATTTCTGCGGAGAACCCAATACAAGGAACGGACCAAAAAGCTGCTGCATTCTGGGAGGATGTGTGCCGGCACACGGCAGCAGTATTCGACGGTGAAGCTCGATCTCTACAAGACGTCAAAAACCGTTGGAGCATCATATCACACGATGTAGCAAAGTTTTCGGGGTGTGTATCTCGTGTAAAAGGTCGCAACGAGTCTGGTAAAAGCGAAGACGACTTGACCAATGACGCCGGCACGTTGTATCAGGAAACCCATGGTAGTAGGCTCGAGTTTTTGTCGTGCTGGATAATACTGAAAAGCTGTCCCAAGTTCACGGCATTTGGACTACCTGCTCATCAAAAACGTGGCCAAAAGTCATCGAGTGAAAAGCAGGAAGAGTCCAGCCTCCGCCCAGAAGGAAGAGATAAAGCAAAAAAGGCACGACTACAACACACAGCACCAGTCTCAACTTCAACGCTGCTCCAACAACTACTCGATCACAACAGGGAGAAAAACGAGAAGATACTGGAAGAAATAAAACGCAAAAACGATTTGCGTGATGAAGAACTTTCTCTTCGGCTCTTTGAAACTTCTCCCGATACAGAACAAACAAGGCAGTTCCGAAAGCTGCTACAAAAGAAAAAGATGCTACAACTGCAACTTCATATTCGTAGCGCACAAAATTCGCCTTCTGAAGCTACTACCGAGCGGGCCGCCGACTTTGTGGTGGTAACTGAAATTTACGATCAGAACAGCGATGATGCAGTGGTTACTTTGGCTTTGATCTAAGTTCGCGCAGAAGTTCCATGAAAGTTCCAGTAGTGGTCGACAAGTGCATTTCGTAGCTCTTCATTTTCGCTCTCGCTTGTGATTTGACGTAAGCGAGCCACATATTGATCAATGCGTTCAGGGTTATATCTAATATACTCGTTATGCTCACCAAATGAACGTTCATGTTGCTCCTGTTGGTCTCCACCGGTAGTCTCAAGCGGGGAGATGGCCTTTCCTTTGTGAGAAATTCGCATGTTGTGCAAAATTATGCAGCAAAGTATCACATCTTCCATTTCACGCAAATTCCACAAGCGGCATTGTTGTTTTAGAATTGAGAACCGCTTTCTCAACATTCCAAACACACATTCAACTTCTTTGCGCACTGATTCTTGTACTTTTGTAAAGCAGCGCTGTTGCTCGTTGGTCGGGGTTGGAATTGCGGCTATTAAAATGTGCCACGAAGGATATATGCAATCGACAAAGTAATATGGCTGGGAACGAGTTTTCGTGCCCAATTGATACGTCCCAGCTGATATTCTTCCATTGAGCAAGTTGGCAATAAGCGGCGACCGGTCTAAAACATTTATATCATTTGCTGAGCCTGGCATACCGAAGAAGGAATGCCAGATCCATCGGTCGGCAGTAGCGACTGCCTCCAAAATTACAGTAGGCTTCTTCCCTTTTCCTTGGTAATAGCCCTTCCATGCGTTGAGGCACGCTGACCAGTCCCAGTGAAAACAATCTAGCGAGCCAAATAATCCAGGTAATCCTCTGTTTGCGTTAAAAGCTAGGATTTTCTCGGTATCTTCACGAGATGGCGATCGAAGAAACTCACGCCCAAAAATCTCGACGACAGACTTGCAAAATTTCTTCATGCATGAGGATGCTAGAGACTCACTAATGCGATAGTATTGATCTTGAGCATCTGCTGAATCTCCCTCGGACAACATGTGCAGCGCAGCAGCAACATTTTGCTTAGTGGAAGCCCCCATGAGCCCAACGGCATCGGAGTGTTGCTGAAAAAAATGCTCTTAAGATGATAGTTCTCCACAAATTTCGTGAACACCGCAATAGGAACACAATGTCGTCGCTCAAACAGCTTCTCGCTGTAGACAGGGTTGTCCCCAAGATAATCTCGCACCAGGGCTGCGTGTCCAGACGCAATGTCGCGCGCGAGGCGCTTGATTCTTCTTTTGTTTGAGCCTTGACGAAGTGAAGGAGCCGTCGCTTGTTCTGTTGGCTCCGCGCAGACCACAGCGAAAACAGCAGCTAAAAGATCATCGTCATCAGCGAGGAGAAACTCTTCGTCACTGCCCTCCATTGCCGATAGAATAGCCTCCGGTTGGTAAAAAATCCTTATTTCTATTATCGCAGCGAATAGCAACAGCCAATCAGATTCGACAAATTGCAATACGGATAGCAACTACGAGTGGAGATAGCCTTAGCCATTTGAGATAATCGAGCTTAAAGTTGGCCAATTGATTTTCGCATATTGTAAACTTTCTTTGAAAAACTGTAAAAGTACCCTTATTCGATTGATTTTAAAAAGGGCTTTTAAATAAAACTTTCTAAAATTCAAAAATATTAAGCTCACAACACTCCTAAATGTATCGTCATTTCGAGGGCCCATAAATGGAGATAATATTTTTGAGCGACCACAACTTCTTCAGTTTTTTACATTCTGTAGCTTAGAAGGGCTTAAGAGATAGTTGCTTTCGTTACGAGTGCTTAAATCGCAATTCGTACTTAGGTTCGTAAGTATCATTTTGTTTGACGCAGTCTCAAATGTCTTTGAGACTAAAATGCAAATTTTAAGTTGTAAAATAGCCACTCAAAATCTGCGTTTTTGTCTCAAAAGTAAAATTATTTCTTTTTTATTGGCAAACCATGGAGGCGAATGCGCAGGTAGCTCCTGCTTATCGCTGACGGCTGATATCTCAATGCGAGCAGTGATATAGCATTGCATACTTCTTAATTGTCTAACCAATAGTGTTTTGTTTGCAAATTTTTCGCATAGTATGCGCTGCACGACAGCGAAGCGGCGCCGCCAGCTTGGGCAGCTCGAGTGCGCCTCACGCCCGAACTGCTGCAGAAGCTTCGTCAGGATCCGCAGCAAGTGCTACTCAAGCTGAACGTCGCAAGTGGTGATGGAGCACCCAAAGCTCGTGGTGGCAGCAAAAAGACCAGTGTGATGACTGTCAGGTTAGCTGCGGATGACGAAATGGAGGAGACGGATGAGCAGTATGAGCTGCTATCTTTTCCGGAGGATCCAAGCATCAATCACGTTTGCACCTATAGGCGAGAAACTGGTGATGGAGCTGCTGGCGGCTACAGTATTTATAAAATAGGGGCCATCCACCAGAAGCTGCTGGTGCAACGTCTGCTGGACGCCACGGAGAAGGATCGCATCAAGGACAAGCACGCCAAGTCGGTACTTGCGTCTAAGTCACGTGCGTCCAAGCTGATTGATTCGAATTTGGAGAAACCCTCGAAAAAGCAGCGACTCACGAGATTGTCGAGTGTACCAACTGCGAGGGCGTCTGGCGGTGGAAGTGCATGGTCAGTAGCTGCAGGGAAGAAACGGTAAGATCCAAGCGGATTGGTGATCATAAGAGGAAAGCTGACTATATGGTCTGAACTAGGACGATAAAACTGGTGCTGCCTTCAGCGTTGACGAAAGAGGGAGCCAAGGAGGCTCGAGAGACAATTGAAAGCCGGGTCGAAGTTGAGGTGGAAGCTGCACCAGCTGCATCAAGGGAAGAGGAGAAAATCACCGTGTACGAAGCAGTAGACAGCGACCAGAATGAGACTCCGACTGTTGTTGTCAGTAAGGAGACTGCAGCTGCCGCTCGTGATGCAGATTTTCATGCTCTCTTTTCGTCAGACTCGGATGACGAAGAACATGGAGTGCGTCGGAGCCAAGTGCTTCGAAGGGAGAAAAAGAAGACAACAATAGAAGTGAAGGAGCGTAATAGCACTACTGCAACAGGTGTAGACAACGAACAATCTGAAAGCAAGTCGGTCGCTGGGGCAAAGAATGAGGGCTCTTTGGGCTCAGATTCAGATGCGACAGCACAACCAAAGGAAACAACAAACGCAGCAACCGGCAATGGTGTCAATGATGAGTTAGCCAAGAACGAATCAAGTACGACTGAAGCAAAGCAGAGTGAAGAAAGACTGGATATTTATGCGCTGAAGCCTATCAAACCGTCAACTCGTGGTGTCGAGGTTAAGCGTGCGCGGGTGCGCTCTGCCCTTGTATCCGATCGGGTGAAGCAGGCCCGTTTGCCCGACCTGTCATTCTTCCCGTCCGCTGTTGTACAGATCTGCCAGCGACTAGCAAATTATCATGGTCGATCGATTATTCTCGACGATAGCGACTACGACTCGTTCGTGGAGACGCACGAGCAGTTCCGGCAAGACTGGGAAATGCTGGACAAGGTGAGCAGCAGCATGCTGTGGTGACCTTGTTGTCGCTTATATCTTTCTATTCGTGCCCTGTGTGCTTGCTTGCCAGGCTTATTCCATCGAGATGATCAAGACGGAGGGACTGCATCTGCAACTTGAAGTGGCGTCTTCCGACAGTAACTGCGAGCAGCTCCGACAAAGAATAAAAGCATCCTCAAGTAAGAAAGAGGTGCGTCTGCTGTAACTTCAGCTGATAGTAGACGCGTTATTCGCCAACGCTGTTATAACTGACGTAATAGGGGTTGCTCTTCGTGCGCGACGCCATGGCGAGCATCCAGAAGATTTTGCACAGCATCCAAGTATCTGTCGATCGCTTCGATACGAAGTCGCACACGTCGCAGACCACATCTGATACACAATATTAAGTAAATCTGTGGTTCCACACATCGGTTTTCTACATTACACAATCTACCGTAGCCAGCGAACAAGTGATCGCCCACCCACATAGAGCAGAGAGAACAGTCTAACCAGCCACATCAACATAATGCAGGGAGGAGACTCGCGCAGCCTCACAGAGCCGCCTTTCATCGCCCGCGTGAGCGTCTCAATCAAAAGGTACGCTTCTACGTAGGGATCTTCACTTGATGGGGGCACAAGACCGACAGTTGACATGAGAACTACGTCGTAATAGTCCTCCCTCTCTATACTACAGCCATCCCTAATATTGACACTATTGTAAATGACAGGAAATGGCAGCATCTGCTGGACAAGAGCACCATCCACGTGTACGGTCGCTGGGGTGTGGCACTTGGCCTGCTATTGCTTTATCTCGTGCGCGTGTTCTACCTCAATGCCTTTCACATTGTGACCTACGGCCTGGGCATCTACCTATTAAACCTTTTTATCGGGTTCCTGTCGCCTCAGATGGACGCAGAAAGTGATGGCCCGCTGTTGCCTCACAAGCAGAGCGAGGAATTCCGGCCGTTCACGCGTCGCGTACCTGAGTTCCAGTTTTGGTACTCTACATTCAAGGCTACCATTGTGTCCCTGCTTATGACGCTCAGCAGCGCCTTTGACGTGCCCGTATTCTGGCCCATCCTGCTCATCTACTTCATCGTGCTTTTCGCGCTCACCATGAAGCGCCAGATTAAGCACATGTGGAAGCACAACTACGTGCCATGGGACCACGGTAAACAGGTCTACAAGGGAAAGAAGAACGCCAAATAGACTCCCATCGAAGGTACCAGCAGCGAAGGAGCTCAGGAAATCCCCCGCCACCTCCAATTGGACCGAGCCATGCTGCCGAACAACTCGAGAGGACCTGGTTAGACGTATGACTAAGACTTGGAGGCTGATTGTGCTAGTCCTCAATTGCCAGCCTGCCCTTGGCATAAAGTGAATTTACCCAACATCCTTTTACCGGAACACGACGTCACTTTCCAGTTTTATGTTTACTACATAATATTAACCGATCATTTCCATACAGTATCGCAGCACTCCACAGTGTTGTTGACATGTCACCGATGGAGCAGCGCTGGTGGCTTGCCGCCGCGATGCCCGGACGACCACTGGGACGCTTTCGGACGCTACCGCTACGCTTGCAGCGATTCAGGACGCCGAGTCACGACTGCCGCTTGTTATCCGTGCTATTGGATCCGAGCGACCGGCGCACCACGGCAGACAAAGAGCGTATCCGAGCGCTCGTGCTGCATCGAGTCATGAGCACGACACCACCCAACGATTCCGACCAACAGAAGAAGCAACACGAGCTTGAAGCGAAGACAGCTGCCCGGATTCTGAAGCAGAAGCTAAAGAAGGACATGGAGACAGCCAGGAGCCTCGTACGAACCGTGGAGACTGCCGAGTGTGTGCATTTTATATAATTTCTAACATCCGAGATCTTGTGGCTCTAAATATATAGGCCATGCATCAAGTAGTGAACGTGCCGAACGTTATTACCGCAGCGCGGATCCTAGCCACTCCCTATCTAGCACATTTGATCATCCAAGGAGACTACGTCTCAGCTATCGGCTGTACGACCGGCTGCAATTGCTACGATTCAATTTGGCCACCAACCTGAACTAATTGCTGTCGTTATCATAGTGCTGGCAGTGGCAGGCGTGTCTGACTGGCTGGACGGCTTCATCGCGAGGACGTTCCACCAGGAGTCGATCGTCGGCTCATTCCTAGACCCCTTCGCAGACAAATTGTTGATCGGTACCTTGTCACTCAGTATGATGTGGACGGGGTTGCTGCCGTTGCCCTTAGCAGCTCTAATTCTGGGTCGAGATGGTATGTTAATTGGTGGTACGTTCTACCACCGACTGAAAACCAAGGACGAGTCCTCGGGGTTCTTTGATACATCAGACAGCGGGGCCTTCCAGGTGAAGCCGTCGATGCTCAGTAAGGTGAACACGGCGCTGCAGCTGTCAGCCTTCGGGCTTACACTGACGAACGCAGCCTGGCAGATTCCCCCGGACCCGGCACTCAGTCTTCTTTTGTACGTCGCTGACTTCTCTAGTGATTGAATACTTAATTTCTGACTCAGTGGTGTCTGCAGTGGTGTCGTTGGTACCACGACCTTCCTGTCCGGATCCGAGTATCTGTACGGATATTTAACCAAGACAGGAGCATTCAAGCCCCTCCCAAAAGCTGTTGAGCGGCCACTTCGCAAAGCAGTGGAGCGAACAGAAGCCGTTATAGAGCGCACAGAGGCAGTGGTTAAGCGCACAGAAGAAGCGGTCAAGGTCCCTCTTCAGAAGGCAGTTCAACGTACGAAGGAGCGGCTGAAAAAGTAGACACACTACATGCAGACCAGGTATTCGGCTACTGCAGAGTTCACGAGACGATGAAACTGATATTCAGATAACCGGGACCGGGTGTGCAAGCTCGTTAGCCGAAGAGTGGAAGTGAGGCAATCGAGAGATTCAAAACCCTTACAATTCGTGGTCTACTACCCCGCCCTTATTTCATTCCTGGTGTGACACTACCGGAGATGGCACCAATCTTCGTGGTACGCCCAGCACTGCTACTCTTGAGGTAGCACTGGGTACCTGTTGGATCATCGTTGATACAAGTGTAGGAATCACAACCTGGTGTCTTACCACACTCCTCGCAGCATTCACCGGGGCCTATACCCGATACCCGCTTGATGTCGTTTCCGTAGTAGTCAATGTTGGTCTCCACGTAGCATCGAGGACGCTGGATGCACTGGTAGTAACTCCAGTCCCATGGCTGGCAGTAGAAGTCGTTGGCGCACGGTCGGAATCCCGTGTGGTCCCCACACTTGGACCAAGGTGGAAGAGAAGGCATGACACCAGAGTGTACACCAACTTTCTTCACCCAGCCATCGACACTGCTCTTAAGGTAGCATTGCGTGCCTCGAGGGTCGTCGTTCACGTACGTGTAGCCGAGGCAGCCCATGGTCTTGTCGCACTCATCGCAGCATTCTCCTGGTTTGATATCCTGGATCCGCTTGAGGTCGTTCCCGTACAAGTCGACATTGGTGTAGACTTCGCACTTGCTGGGCTTTTGAATGCACTGGTAGTATTTTGAGTCCCACGGCTGACAGTAGAACCCTTGCGTGCAGAGTTTGAAGCCGCTTTGGTCGCCGCACTTTCCCCATGCCGGAATTTCTCGCCCTGACATGACGACAGTGTTTTTGCCCCCACTACCGCGGATGAAGTCGAACATCGTCTGGGCCTTGCTCACCAGACGACACTTGGGCTCAATTTGTCTCCATCCACCGTCGTCTGTGACGAAGAATTGACAGTCGGGGTTGGCAGTGCAATTTGCGCAGCATACTTCGGGGCTTGCGGGGTAGAGCACCGTGCCCACTAAATCTCCCTCCGTGTTCGTGTTCGAGTATTGAACACCGCACGATGGATCCGCAGCGTTCACAATGGCCGTTAAAATCGACAACAGCCCGACGGTAGACGCAGCCGACACCATTCCACTTGATTGATTTTCTTACTTGAGCACTGCGGAGGAAATAAGGGACTGGCCTTAAAGTTTCAAGAAAGCCGACGAGGTTGAACTTCAGCGCCACGATACTCTAGCATTGTTTGTCAAGCATACCGAGCAACAAACAGATTTCGATAGAACGCAAGTTGGCTATACCGGTACCAACCTTCTCCACCAAGCTTGCTTTACACAACGACTCTTCCACTCATATTCAGCATTATACTTTACAAATGTTGGCTACAGCTCAACAATTTTGCCAGAATACACTCCCTTTGTTTGGGCTCCTTCGCTCGAAGGTACATGTAGCTCATATTCGCCAGCGTCTCTGCGCTCTGGGATGGGCGGAAGGCTTCTCCTGCAATGCAATTGACGCTTGAATGCCCAGCTTGTGAATAAAACGCAATTGCCGCCCACGAGCATACCTCCATGGAGGTCTTGTGCTCGATAAGTGCGCGGGACTTCCACTGGAGGCTCGACGTAGTCGTCTTCCTCATCCGAGGCACAGTCGAAAATGTCGGGCCATGGTTCATCAGAATTGTCCGAATTCGATTCGCTCAGCGGCTCTGCATCACTGGCGCTCAAGCTGGCCGTGGATTCTGCAATGTACTTCATCAGCTCCTTTGTGTATCTGTGCTCTTCGTAATCACGGTCATTTGCGGACACTGATTTGCGTCGGCTTGCATCTAGATCCAGGCTCTCCATAGGGCGTTCTCGAGGTCCAAACACCATCTTGAGCCATGCATCGCTGGCATTCTGGGCTAGCATTACTGGCTCCAGCGGCTTGGGCGTCGCAGTAAGAGGAGGCATTAAGCTCGCTTCGGTTGCTTGGACTGTCACCGAAGATTTGAAAGTGAAGTGGAGTGATCACCTGGATGCCTGGATGTATGGAGGTGACATGGATTATATGCGAGAACTCATTGACTGGGTGTCTCACCATTGAAGGCTGAGGAAGAGTGCAACTCGTTTTAGAACCTGTCAGTGACAGGCTGTCACTGCTATTAATATCGGCTGTCTGGCTGCTCGTTCTTGTACATGACAAACTTATCCTGCACAGACTGGTCCGAGCTCAGAATGTACCTCCACACCAACGCTGTCCGGTTGGCCTCAAGCATCGAGTAGCCGAAGTGCTCGTAGTCCGACACTGCGTTCACGATGCTGTATGGGTCGGTGGTTTAGACATGCCTTCCACCTGACCAGCTCCACCCGTCAAGATATACACGGGGGCTTGCGGGTTGTCGTACACTTTGTAGTCGTCTGACACACCGTCCAGTATAGCCTCGTTGTTGGCGACGGGCAGGTCTCGCTCATAGTAGTGTTTGTGGCCTGCCACCACCACGTCTACTTTGTATTTAATAATGAGCTCTTCAAATGCAGCCTGGATCAGCGCAGTTTGTTCGTTTGGCACGTCGTTCTCGGAGTTGAGGACGCTGTAGAGGGGACGATGCATCCCTACGATGTCCACGGTACGCTGGCGCGGTTGGCGTTCGCCTTCTTGAGATCCGCCTCGATCCAGCTCAATTGGTCCCCGAAGTTGCCATTGTGGACCCAAGGCGTCATTCGGTTCGTCGGCGCCCCAGGGTAGTCGGTCTCAGACGAAATCGATGTGAAATGAATTGAGCCGTGGTCGAACGAGTGCCACATATTCAAAGTACCACCGCTCTCCTCATACGGCATCTTGAATCGAGTGTTGTACGCTGTGTAGTTGCCGAGCGCGTTCCGTTTCTTACGCGAAAGTTGGCACGCCGGTGAGTGGCATTCGGCCTCGTGGTTGCCTACTAACACCATGTACGGGACGCGGCTCATAAGCGGCATCAAGGAGTTCATCCACTTGTTGTACACTTCCTCGTAAAAGAAACCTGCAGCTTGCTTCAACACCAAAAAATCGTCGTCTGCGTATGCGATATCGCCGAGATGATAAACGAGGTCGATGTCATTGGAGGTGAGCTGGTTCACGTTGGCGATGGTGTCCACCGAGTTCTCGCCGTCTCCGAGGTCACCGTAGATCAACACGTTGAATGTACTTTCGTCTGTGGCTGGTCGCGCGGTAACGAACGAGCCGACATCACCTTTATATTTCTCGTCACCTCTACTACCCACTTTGTAAAAGTACTTGGTTCGTGGCTTGAGGCCTGTGATTTTGGCGTGGTGGTGGAACAAATTGTACTCCTTATTACTGTAATAACTTTCGCTGGACACCGGCGTCTCGACCAGCTCCAGCGAATCCTCGGAATCGCCAAGCCACACGGAGCTGTCCGTCACGTCCTCGAACGTCGCCCACGATACGGTCATAGCTGTACCAGGTTTCTTCCCTGCGAACGCCAAATGGATCTGCTGCGGATAGAAGTTCACGCCATCCTTGACTCGGCAGGATTGGTTGAAACTGAGGTCTCCGATGTTGTAGTTGAGCTCGCAGAGACTTGCGGGCTCGCAGACATCCCGTACTTTGTTTCGGTAGCATGCATTATCGTCCACGATAACGTTGGCCTTGACAACGGCAATAGCTAGAGCTACCAGTGAGAGAGCACGCATGGACGGCGTGGAGACTAATTAATAGTGAATGGCTGAAGGTTCTTCAGTGAAGAGCGAGACCCCGCTATCCCATCTCAAGAGCATGCTGGTTACAGATTTGGACCAAACCGTTCGGTACTGTTACATAATCAGAGATCCTACCGGTTACAGCGACTTTGGATCAGGTGAAATGTATTACAGTACAGAGACGATCCTCTGTATTGATGGGGGAGGGTCAAGATAAATACTTCTCTGTCCCCCCAATTTATAGGGACTTTGGTTTTTTTAAAGTACCTATATGAGCTTGGTAAAAGTCTTAGTATCCTTATTCGGAAGCTTGGGTCAGCGTGCTATTCGCTATATTTTTTGTGACTTTAAACAGCGACCAGCAAGTAAATAACGCCATGAATGTGGGCTCATATTTGGAGAGAATTCTGTTATTTTTCGGAATTCGTAGGTTTATTAGCGAAATTTTACAAAACTTGCAGTAAATGCAGCGTAATCACGATCGACGTGTGTACTGTAGCACTCGCTAATAGGCGCTCAATTACAAAAGGTTTTACTGCTGTATCAAATCATTGAAAGAAACACAGTATTAGCCAATCGGATCATTGTAAGAAAATTCGTGTATTACATACAAAAACGAAATCCCTATAAATTGATGGGACAGAGAAGTTACGTATTCTATTTAACCGATGTTAATAGATGCCTGGTAAAGTTTTAGACGTTGTCTGAGACAGCTTGTCTCAACTTTTGCTCTTTCTGTTTCCTCCAAGGCGCCGGCCGGGTTTGGGGTGTCGTCATACTGTATTGGCATAGCAGTCAAGGCAGAGTTGCAGCTGTATTCCTGTTATCCTGGTGTGAGGCCGGATTTGCTCCTGATGCGCGAGTCGCGGCGCGACTGCTGTCAAGCTGACAGCAGACGTCAAGCTGACAGTAGATGACAGTCAACTATTGAAGCGTACTCGTCCACATGTATCGGATATTTCAATTAAGCGTGTTGAGACCAGTGTTTGCCTTCGTGTACGACTTGATTCCTAATTTGCCACAGTTGGGCTTGACCAACGCTGCAAATCGCCCACCACACGACAGCGCGTAAAAACCACTCGACAGTGTCGCGTCGGCACTGTAAACATGGAAAAATCCCCCAAACTGCGTATTGGCACGTGGAGAGTCTGAAAAACACATTAACTAGCCAGTAAAAACATCGTTTAGCGTGTGGGACATCGTGCTGCGTGTCGCCACTCCATACTACTGGACCTACACAACTGGCCGCGTTTCGTGCACGGCAGGCCCGTCCCTGGCTTCCATATTGAACAGAACCAGCACACCCAAGGCTCCTCAGACGGAAGTCTGGCCTCCAATCAGATTGGCTCCCTTTTCATTCGCTTAAGCACCATGCCTCTACGCTACCGTGGCGAGAGCTGGGCACTGAGCTCGGCCTCGATGAAGCCGACGCCATTCTGGCCACGTTCAAGATCCACAGCACCGACAAGAGCAACACAATACCCTGTAGCGTATGCCGCGTTGGTGACCACCACAGCATGCGCTATAGGCTACTCAAATGCGAGTCCAGCTCCTGCAGCGACCTCACTTGCTCGTGGCGCGGCAAGGTGCTTGTATGCTCTCATTCTGATGATGCCTACATCTACGAGTTGGGCGAGCACTTCACTGAAGCCTCTTCCCCCAAGCGAATTAAGCTGTCCAGACAGCAGAAAGAATACTGCCGAGAGCTCGCGAAGCAAAGGCTCCGACCATTTCGTATCCAGTACGCCATGGCTCGAAACTTTCACATGTCAGCTAGCGACATCCCTCCTCTGAGAAAAGTACAAAATTTCTGCAACTATTACACGCGGACCGAGCTCGACAACCACGTTCGCGTCACCGATCTCACGCAATGGATTCACTCACACGCGTTCACTGGTACTGAGGACGATAATGAGACTTTTACTTTCGCTTGGGCTCTGGACACAGATGGCAAGCCTGTGGTGGGCGACGGCTCGGACGAAGAACCTTTCGTTGTGGGTCTAACGACAAAGAACTTGGTGAAGAGGCTCTCAGTGCCTCCAGCGAGCTACGTCCTTCATATGGACGCGACGTTCAAGCTAAACACGGATACCGGACCGAGCTCGCAGCTTCCATCTCGTGTCAGTTTTTATCGTCTCGCAGGACGAAGCCAATCTACGAGGCGTGTTTGGCTTCATTAAGCCACCTCTACTACTGGATTACAGCTAGAAGGCTGGCTCCTTGATACGCAATGGGAGACGCAGAGAAGGCGCAGCGGAATGCCATTTTCATGGTATTTCGCGAAGATCCACATCTCCAGTATCTCATGTGTTTTTTTTTCACGTCATGACTAACGTGGAAAAGAGGCTGAAGGGATTTCCCTCACATGTAGCAGCAGCACTGGTTCATGATCTGTACGACTTGCATTTTGCCCGTGACGAAATATCATTATCTTGGATGCTGGAGCAGTATTTGTAGACCTGGAGATTGTACCTTACCTAGTAGACTTCTGCACGTACCTTGACGAACAATGGCTGCAAGGAAACGTTATTATGTGGCAGTGCTTTCGAACTCCCTGTGCGTTTGCTACCACAAACAACCCTGCTGAGCAGTTCAACAGAGTGTTGAAGCGTGACTACACACTGCGACGTCGCCTTAAAATGGGAACTCTGCGTAAGGAGTTACGCGACTGTTGCATGAGCGAGTCGCGCAAGCAGCGGCTATTTCGCACCACGCCAGAAGCAGCACCAGCCCTCACTCGTCGCGTGGTGGAACTCGTTCGGGAGAAGCTGCTAGCTCGCAATACTGCTGCTGACGGGATGTTTGGAGACGCTGGGGTGATGCATGTGGTAGCCCATCCTGCAAAGCGTATCGTAGTGGAGGGGGCAAAGCGGTCGACGGAAGAGCAGATAGCAGCTTCGGCCCAAATGGGCGCCAGCTACGCGCGTATGGAGGTGCAGGACGAACCTCCTCCCGGCTGGTCTGTTCAACTACGCGCGAGATGGTGTCCATGTAACTACTGCTACAAGTTTGGAACCTGTGTTCATGTCCTCTTTGCTCTCCGGGCATCGGATCGTCTTGATGGAGCTGGACGGCGAGTGCTTGTGAGTCGACGAACTACTGGCAAGCGCAATAGCGATACACTGGGAGAAAGACCTCGTCTAATTAGGCCAGTGCTGTCTTTAGAGTAGAGTTTCAGCTCCAGCACATGCGTACGGCTTGATAGATACTAGGATTCGGGTGTAGTGTTCTTTTAATACGTCTTCAGCAACAGCTAGAGCGAGCATTTACTTAGTAACACTTTTTTTTCCTCCAGCACATGCACCACCTACATGTAGGTGGCGGAGTAAGGTGCCATACGTCGCGTAAGACCCCCCGAGCACAATACAAACGAGGATATAAACTGAAACAAAGTTTTGACTCCAGCATCAGAGTTATTACGTGCATATTCGCAGTCGACACTCACAGACATTATACTCGTGGTGATGCCAGTGCTGAGAGCGAGGAACCTATCGTATTCGAATTTGCGCGCTTGCACAACGTCCGCTCAAGTAGTAGTAAGAGACCTGTTAGGTGTCTGTGTTGTGGGAACTCATATCGGAAGTGCTGGAGCAGCGAAAAATAGTCCGAAGTTGATGCAAAAATCAAAAGTCGATTACGAGAACCTACACTCCTACTACTGTTCTTGCCAGCACTCGTCACAAGCACACTTAAGCCGCACTTCATCACCGTAGTTCACCGTTATCTCAGTGCCTGCCTTCACAGCCTTCTTCATTACGACAAGGATCTGAACGCTGCGTCCGTTGCACGTTTCAATAAAGTCCGCGTTTGGTACGCAGGAATGTGAGATGAATCGCATTAAGGGGTCACACACTTGCCAGCCTCGATGTACACGTACTTCTTGGTTGTAGACTTCGTGTAGTAAAGCATCGTGTAGCCACTGCTATGCTTTTTCGCCACCTCTGGCTGACCCTCAATCTGTGCCTCGTGCGCACTTAGCTGACCCACATACTCGCCCAAGATGCCCCCGACGTCCAAAACGGCAGTAGTTTACACTCCTAAGCCAACACAAGCGGTTTCAAAAAGATTCAGAGTCGCTTGATTCCTTGGCGCATTAGTGCACAAGGCATCTAGCCGACAACACTTCGGAGTGCAGTAGATGGAGGACTGTGCGTTCTCGCAGGTGTCGCAGAAACAGTCGCCAACGCAGCTGCAGGGATTGAAGTCTTTGACGTCAGGGAACTGCAGTCCCTCAGGAATTTGGCACTCATTATTCTCGTCCACTCCGTTCGGCCACTTAACTGTCACTGCAGGCGCCAGCAACACCTCAGCCGTATCCTTCTGCTTCGTGTAGGTCGGTCGTAGTACGTGTAAGGCTTTCAAACGCTCGCGAACGAACGGGAGCCTCAGGAAGTCCTTCATCTTCTTGGCTGTAACGTTGCGAGAATGGTGCACGTTGGCTCCATCCCTGGTGATCGCACTACGGGCCATATGCTTCTTCTTCCGCGAGCGGGGAGCATGCCACTGGTTCGACCGCTTTTTTGCTTGGTGGCGAATTTTGTTTCTTTCCAAACGAGTCGGTATAGTGGCCAGGTACTGTTTGAGGTCCAGCACCTCTTCCGGG
Source organism: Phytophthora infestans T30-4 (assembly GCF_000142945.1). Taxonomy (NCBI): domain Eukaryota; phylum Oomycota; class Peronosporomycetes; order Peronosporales; family Peronosporaceae; genus Phytophthora; species Phytophthora infestans. Next base: position 878,818 of record NW_003303712.1, on the reverse strand, counting down.
CTCTTCGAAGGCTGCGCGTTACCTGGAGAAGAATCCTCGCTCTTCGCACTTGCGCATGGATGTGAGGGAACCGGCAGTGTGTCAATGCTGCGCTCTACACTCCCAGTCGTAGTGCTGGGCGTCGAAGTGGCGTTCATCAACAATTCCACAGACCCAGTTTCAGAATCAGGAACCGCTAAATCAAGCGGTATCTCCATCGGAAGTTGTCTTGACACCTCTTCCTCGCTCGCAGGTCCTTTACTAGCGTCTGTGCGCTCGCCTGCACCTTTGGCGGGTGGCTGAAAACTTAATTTAGTGGTGCTGGAGAAACATACGTCTGGAGCAGCTTCGGGGATTCTTCCAGCAGAGTTTGCTGGGGCGTGGGACTCCGCTGCTTCTCTCTCCAACGCCCGCGAATAGTACTGGATCAAGTCGCCGGCTCGGAGAGTCTCGTGTGGTAGCTCGCTGCGCTGGAGGCGTACCATGCGGCTAACGCTGATGCTAGAGGGTGATCACCGAAGGCTTTCACGCGGCTGCCGGGTTCCGATCTAGTGGGCTGCATATGAGCAGGGGCAGTCCACTACATTCGGAAGACATTTGCTTCCGGTCGAACCTTGACAAACTGGGAGCCTGTCTCTCTCGCTAGGAGTGCGTCGCGAGGCGTGCAGACGCAGGCGGCCTACCAGCGGTCCCGTCCACGACGTTCTGTGGGATGGTTTCGTGTGTTTTTCAGGTCTGTGCATATGTTCTAAACGTTTTCTCCCACCACACAGGGCACCCGAGTGTCATGCGACAAAGTAGTTAAAACACCATATGGATCTTGCATAAATAGTACCGTTAAAGGCGCTTAAGGAAATGAGCGCCCTTAAACTATTCATGATATTTTCTGAAATGTAAAACTTACACGTAAAATTTTAAATTCGCCGGAAAATAACCCGTGTGTACACTACAATCTCAGCTAAGTTCGAAGAATGCTGTAGGTGCGATGAATCCTGGCCGTTTAATTTTGGGGTTCATTCGAGAAATCAGTGCCACGTGTCGAAAGTCGTCACTCACGGGAAGATTCCTACCTGTTTTCCTGCTAGACGATCACTCACTGATGCGATAGTTGACTGGAGATCGCAACTTAAATGTTTGAAGGTACTTATCACACCTTTATTGCTATATTTATGGTCATTACAAACAAATTCTCCAACGTTAATGCTTCGGTTTCCTAGACGACACAGACGCCCTTTTCGAGCTAAGCTTTTCTTCTTCCGGGCCTGAAGATGACGACCGTGATGGTGACTTCAAACTTGATAGCGATTCGAGTGATACGTTGCAGGAACTTCTTGACGAAATTGATTAGTGCTGTATTGCGATTTTTTCCTATATGACCATAGCTTAACTGGTTTTGATACTACGGACAGATTCAAGCCGTGTCTTCAAGAGGAAAAGTCATCTGCACCAACTAACAACACCTACAAAACGACGACATTATGCTGAAAGTGACGGATCTGGCGAGGACAGTGTCGCAGAGACTATTTCTTTGACGTCAGCAGATGATGAACAGGGCAACGACACAAACATAGCCGCTCAAGATCCTAATGTCGACCGAACGCCAAGGGTCAGACGCACGAAGTCGTATCCTGAACGTGTGGCAATGGAAACGTCCCGTGTGAACTTTGTAAACAAAATTCAGCCGATGCGACAGCTCGAGTTTTCGACATGGAAAGAGCTCGGTGATGTTATGGAGAAGTATTGCAGCGAAAACTCCCTACTATTCAGGTCCCGAGCCTCATAGACGATGAGAAAGCACAATACGTAAGTACAACTTATAATATAGTTTATTAGTATTAAATTAACTCAGACTGATTCACTATAATTTTATTTTTATGTTGTATATTATAGGTTTGTCACGCTGCAGATACCAAACAAGATGCAGCTCAGATACAAGGTGTTTCGTTGTACCCATGGCTGTCCTCAGAAGTCTCGAGGTACAGGTTTGCGAAGTACGCCATCTAGATACACTGGTTGTAGCGCTAGCGTCACGGCCACTGTGATGAATACTGCAGACGAAGACTATGATCCGCAGTGGCGAATCGTCTTACTAAGTAATTACTTGACAATGTCGCTGAGAGTACGAAATACTAACAATATTATAATGTATATATAAATATAAAGACTTGAACACACAGTCATCGAACAAATGCATCAATTTACTCCAGCTCTTTTTGGGCAGCATCGGTACCAGAGAATAGCATGGTAGCGGATCAAGTTGGCGTTCTTGCGGATGCCAACACGGCGTCACATCACATTCAAAAGTTTCTTTCCGGTGCTTTGGAACGCCACGTCACATCTCAGCAAGCATGCAACATTGTCAGAAAGGTGCTGCAAAGTACATCTGCTGACAAAAAAACTATTGAATATGCGGGATACCTTGGCATGGTCTGATGGCAACGAGGTTCTCGTTCTTCAAGACCAGAATGACGTGACGAGTGGTATTAATACAGACTGTCGTACAAATGTTATTTTCGAACGCTGGGGAGAGACTCTTTGTATGGATTGGACTTATGGTACAAACAACTTGGGATTTCATCTTGGTAAGTTTTCTTCATTTATTTTTGAGGCGCCCTTATCTCAATAGTTGAGCGCCCTTATCTCTGGTGCAGCACCTTAATTATTTTTGTGTTTAATTGCACACAGGGAGTCTTCTTGTTACCAGTGCAACGGGGCGGGGTGTGCCGGCTGGACTTTATTGCGCTTGATAAAAAAAGAATGTACTATGGAGGCGATTCTTCAGTTTTTCAAGAGGAAGAACGAATGTTGGGCACAAATAGAGACTTTTGTCGCTGACAAGGACTTTAAGGAGTAGAGAGTGTTGGAGAGGTGCTTTCCCGAGACGACCGTACTCTTGTGTCAATTACACACAATGGCACCCTGGAGGAAGGTCGTCAAGCGGGCAAAGTATGATCTTTCGGGCATTCAGCAAGGTGAAGTGGATTTTCTATTAAGCAGATGATGTACAGCATTACAACGCCGGCTTACAATAGATCACGAGATGGATTCGAAACGTTTTGCAAGGGAGAGTGTCTGAGTATTTGCAGCAAGGCCTGTCCAGAGATTTTCCACTATTTCCAGTAAAACTGGGAGTGGTGTAGTGATATTTGGGCCAACCATGCGCGCGGAAAATATTTCACGGCTGGGAACACTACAACTAACAGGACCGAGAGCAACTGGAATCAGTTAAAACGTCATCTTAGTCGTAAAACGAGAATCGACCGAACAATCGCTGGCTTGCTTCAGAACCAAGTGAACATTGTGAATCACTTGTTGTCGTCTATCCGAAGATTTTTCACACAGTCCCGTCCTGTTCATTCCTCATTTTTTGCATCGCGTTGCGGGTCATCTTTCGAACGATACGCTGGTGAAAGTTTCGTTTCAATGGGACCTGTGTGGTGAACAAATCCGACGCCACCTGTACGCAAATAGAACCGACTCAAGCGGAATGTAAGGTGTTTTTAGCTGGACAAGAAACCACAGCAGGCGATACTTTATGTTCGTGTAATTTCCTTTTTTTTTACAAGAGTCGGCGACTGCCTTGCCAGCATATCATGACGGTTGCCAGCAATGGACATGGATTCATCTCGCTACCTGCGCCAGCAGTACCCGTGCGATGGAGTATGAAAACAACTGGAGAACTTTACGACACACCGGAAAAGAGTTTGGAGTCTGTTCGCCAAGTGATTAATATGGTGAAAGCTCGACCGAAGAACTTAAGGGATACCAAAGCTCATCCTGCACCCTTAAAAAGCAACCTCACCTCCAAAGCGCGAGTGGGAAAGCGTTGTTTGAACCTTCTCACCCTCCGTCGGAAGAGTTCGAACTTGAAGCCACCCAAATATCCGGAACACCAAAAGAAGAACAAAAAAATGTATGGCGAGATACACACATAAATGTTATTTCAAACAGCAATGCTTTGGAATCTAGCGAAGACCGCCGCTGTGAGGTTAAGCGAAAATCAAAGTAATACAACCCAACCACCGTAATCCCGCCGTGTTGAAGTGATGAAACTTCCTGATCCGAAGCCTCGTACCCGAAAGAAGACAAGACAAGGGTGGATTGCCAAGCAACCCAAATTGGCTGTTGTTCTGCTTGCATCGAAGGTTACTGTTTCGCTGACCCAGATCATCCAGTTGGCTAATTATTACTTGAAAATGGAGAAGGTGTCAAACGTGCTCGACCAGTATCCTTTTCGCATAGAAGACAAGTTTCTACAAGATCGTTCTGTTACGTGCAAAGTTGCGATGAAACCAGTGGTGACATCACAAATGACCATGCCTTTGTCATACCTGCGTCTCTCTTGAAGAAAGCGTCTGCTGCTATAATCTTAAAGCGCGAGGAACTCGCAAGCGGCGAATGAGGAACATCCGTGGGGGTATGCTGGTCTCATTTGGCTCAGAAAATCTCGCTCTACACAGATGGGTATTTTATATTGATGGGTTAAGGGAGCCCTTCATGAGTTAAGGGCACTTTTAAAGATATAAGGCTGCTCAAATTTACACAGACACGACTAAATCCTTTTTGGATGGAGCTTACATCACTTTCTTAACCCCTCTGATACCGCAAATGGAGTCTCTGAACGTGCAAACATTACGTCGTAACTTACGACGTCCTAATAACAGCATTATTGTATAGGGGCGCCCCTTTTGCCGTAGGATACATCGGCGATGGTGAATAAAATTTTGAAGTGTTTGGTCTTCACGTGTCGTATACTTACGACCTCTTCTAAACGCCAACGCATAGAGAGATCTCAACTTACGACTTCTACTAAAGCCTGATTCAAGAAATGTACTACCCACGTACAAAATCAATTACATAAAACAACGACACTCGAGATACTACAATCAAACCCCGTTTTATGGCGTTTTGAAACGTTAGCTACATACGCAGTTTCGCCCTCGTGATCAGCATCGTCCTCCTCTTCCCGCAACAACTCACGGCGTGTTTTCTTGCGCGCTCCAAACTTGGCCGGACGTCGAAACACAACTCGTTTCCCAAGTGACTCAGGAATTGATTTTCCCCTCTCAAAATCTTCATGCCAAATCTGGAAGCATGTTTTCGCGATTCTATTGTACTCACGCCGAGCTTTCGGGCAGAGGAAAAATTTGGCCTCGCCGCTGGAGCAGTCTTCACAGTAGAATGTCGTCTGGAAAGATTTTTTTCTTTCACCGCGAAGAAGTGCGCATACCTTACACGCACGCTGTCTACGCTTTTGAACGCCGGACACAATGACCCAGTCATCGTACTGTTTGTAGATGTGCTGTGGGAGGCGACGACGTTTTCGCCTGGAGAGAGCGGATGACTGTGGAGTTGCTATAGGATCCAAGTCGAAATCTTCGGGTTTTAACTGCAGGAGCTGGTTGTGGAGGACAGCCATCCACGCAGCACGAGACATTGGCGCAATTCTCGCGGCCCGGCATACCTCCTTGTGTGTGATAAAAGCATTCACGATCGCCAGATCTAGGAAGCCTAAAAATAAGGACTTGTAGTACTTTCGAAACCGATAAGCCATTTGAATTGAGAACGACTGCAGGCGGAGTTGATCATGAATATCAACTCCGCCCATCCACCGCTGATAATCGGTCACTAGCTTGGGACACTTCACAGTAATCCTCCCAATTTGTTTCACATTGCGCTGAATCGTATCCTCCTCCATCGATGCACCCGTGGCCAAATAATGGACTGGCTTTCTATCCCACCAGTGGCACGCAACCATTGTAGGTGCTGCCTCGCAGCGCGAGAACGTAAAGGTTCCTCTCTCAACTCCACGAGGCCGCGTCCGACGGCCTTCAACGACTTGACGGTCAAATCCAATGCGGTTCGTCATGATAGTTCCGACGACGTAGATAGACATACCGAGGAGCTGTAAAGCCAGCGCTACGGACGAATAATACCGATCGACAACGACCATTCGAAATCCACTAGAGCAGTCGCCAAGTAAAATTTTCATGTTGCGAATGACGGCAGCCGCACCCGTCTTGTTGTCAATAGTGGTGGATTCTCCGTCTGTTGATTCACGGGCTCCAACATAGACCTCAAACCTAAACCAGTAAGTTACGACGTTAGCTTTTCAGACTTGCTAGAGATGTCAGAAGTTACGACTTTGAAAAAAGGATACTAACGCACCTGTGGCAGTAAGCTGTCTTTGAGTCGCAAACCATAAAAAGTTTGGTACCGTACCGATGAGGTTTATCTGACATAAACATCCGCGTAGTGTTCCGCCGAGACGTTGCTGGTAGCACACCTTCATCGAACGAAAACACTGCCGGCAATGTCCAGCCAGATTGGAAGCGCTGCTGCAGGATATCGACGACCGGACGCAGTTTCCACAGTTTGTCTCGAGTGCGGGGTGCATTGTTGTTTGTGAAGTGTAGATCACGTAGGATAGCTGTACATCGGTTGCGTGGCATATATTTGCCAAAGGTACCAGCAGGAAAAGCTCCGTCACACGCCATCGCCCAGTGCTTCGAAAACCGTTGCTTGTGGGGGCACAACATGTGCGCAACAAGCAGTTGATCACGTGCAAGATTTCGCAGGTATCGTACGCCTTCGCAGCCCTCAAACGCCGTCGTATCTGCAAAAATGTTTCTGGTGACGCGATACGGTTGTTACGCCTCTGGCTTGAGCGTATTTTCTTGGCTTCTGAGTCAATGTTCTGGGCTCGATAGCGGTTGGTTTCAGTCGCGATGTCGACCCACAACTGCTTAGGCATGAAGTAGAACAGCAACCCTAGTGGTGTAGTTGCCATTTCCCGTAGCTCGTGCGTAGGAGTTGCTTCGTCACTTGAAAGCCCCTGGTAGCTCGGTCTACCACTTTCGAACAGAGAGGACGGTTCACTCCACTTCGTCAGGCGCAAAGCATCCTTGTCGATGTTGGCAATGGAGAGAGTCCCACCAAGAGAAGCTACAAATGCCTCGTCAACTAGTTTCAGCTCATCATCCGGAAGTTCGTCGTCGTCTTCAACATGTTCTCTGCGCTCTACCACATCGTCCTCTTCACAGTCATCACCACCATCATCGCTGGTGCTAGATTCCATACACTCGAAGTCATCGGAGTGTTCGTCTTCTTGTAGTACATTCACATCGTCCGCTCTAACGTGGACAGCGGGTGGAGACGTATCCACACGTTCCACATCATCCTGCTTGCTCTCGTTGTCCGAGAACTGGACATGTCCTTCTGATTCAGCTTTCGACAGCATTCGCTGGAACGCACCAACAACGACATCTTCGTCTGATAACCCGATCTGACCAGGTAACTGTTGCGCTATGTCCGCAGCCGGTGCAGCCACTCCTGTATCAGGCCCGGCATTTTCCTCGTTAGCATCACTGCTGCCGTCAAACAGGGCATCCAGCGTAGGCGCGGACAACATCAGAGAGCAGTCAATTTGAGAAGGACGGACGTTTCATCTGACTCCTGTCCGTTGTCGTCACTGCTTTCGTCCAGATTGATCAGCCCAGACGAAATGGCATATCTAACAACCGCGTCCTCGCCTTTGAGCATGTTAACAGTTAGTACTTAGATATAAAACCCTTCCAAAGATTTGCTTACCAGTGAACATGTTTGTCCCTTCAACCAGCTCCTGCGAGTCACGATTTGGAGCGAAGTACATCCACTTCGTAGCAAGCCGCGTCGGTCTTTTCGACGTCCACCCGACCGCGCGGAGCTGCCGCCAAAGATGTTTGAAGTCTACCGAACGCGCCACCGCAGCATCTTTTGTCACCGTACTCGTTCGCAACCTCGCCATCTATCCACTTGCGTGACAGAGCTCCAATTTCCAAATGAGCACGTCTGGAACCGTGGAGCCACTCATCACTGGGTACGGATCAGCATTTCCCGCATAACCCTTTCCACCGCCCGTTTTGTGCACATGCAAGTTTGACCTGTGTGACCTTATACCTTTTGGAGCAGAAATTACACTTGATTAAAGTAATGGAGCATTTTTATCGAGCCATTTGCTATTGTTGGTGTTGCGAAAGTCGTATCTTACGACTTTGTAGTTTTGTGAAGTCGTAAGATACGACCTTGGTAACAGAGGGGTTAAGCAGAATAGAGAATTTTTACATACCCAAGGCAAAGGCCGGGGGATTCATTGATGATGTCAAGTGGCTGGACCAAGATTGGCGCCTTATTCAAGTCCAACCAGTCGAACCTTTTTTTTTCCTTGGAGGTTAAAATGAGTGGATTACTCCATTCAGAACCTGCAAAGGTTCGCCAAGCTTTGGCTGAAGACGTGCTTCAGAAATATTCAAACTGTTCTCTGATGACAATTTTGAAGAGCAAGTCGGGGTCTGTTTTCGTTAATTTTATGGATGTAGTTGCCATAATTTCTCGCAACGCAATGCTGAACGACGCAGTATCGGCATGGGGATACAGATGATCACTGACACGGTTAAAGGAGCTGTTGCGCTGTCTTCGCTGCTGATATGGCCAAACCAGCCAAAACAGTGGTTATCGGAGACACCATGTGTGATTTTGCCGTTGAATCTGGATATAATTACTGCGATGTAATCATCGTGAAAGTGGCGTTTCCAACAACATAACGCGTAATTTTTTACGAGCCTTTGCACAACGATGTTATCAAAACATGCCTGGAAAAACACAGTGATGCCATATTTGGAAAAATGGCAAATTGAAAGTGGGGCCAAGAAGCTATTTCCCATCGAAATTCTAAAATAGTGGATTGACGAGCCTGCTCAGTCCGATGGCACAAGCTATGGATTTCTGATGTTAGGAATAGCTTACGCTTTCTTGCACAAAGCCCATAGGTTTGAGCGTCATCGTATCACGGAGGCCTACGTACGAGTGATGCGGTTGAGATTGGCGTGATTGCTGCTGTGTACAACGAATCCTGCCGTACGGAATGAAGAGGAGTTTGAAAAAATGCAGAAAACAGATGAAGAAGCTACTAAGCTCACACGACAATGATCATGCGTTTCAATGTTCGAGGTACTGCTTCACACAAAGAGATTGCTCATTACTATAAAAAATAAAAATATAAAAGTTAAAAGTTTTGGTTGAGAAGAGTTTACCAACATCGAATTCAGCATCCAGTTCACTGAGCAGGAGGGTAATTCATAAAAAAAATAATAACACGCCCCAGCACCATCCCATACAACGACGGAAAATCTCTCGGAGTTGGAACCTCTCCGATGCTTGCACTCAGCTCATTGACAATGTAACGGGGTACAATCCAGTGTGCCCCATGTTACAAAAAGAGTGACCCGGTACTCTTGTGGACACCTGGTACACGGTATTAGGTGCTCTCGGAACCAGTCAGTGCATGACTACTTAGCTCCACTATTGGTAACCTCTAGTTTGTATGAGACCCAAGCTTATCTTACTTATAAATACATCAATCTTAAATCTACTTTTCTAAGTAGCAAACCGTTCCCTTTGAGGCCGGGAACACGTGGACTAACGTTCACTCGGGTAGTTAATACCCTTAAGCACTTCCTCTGTGCAAGGTGCTGTGTGACCCCGTCACACTTGGTAGCACTAGTAGTCAATCCAACACCATCGCGGGTAGATTGAGCTACCTGAATCCTCTGTGCGCTCAACGTTTAAGCCAAGATGGACCGAAGCGAGTTTCCTCGCTTGAACGACTCACAGTACGAGTCTGTTCGGAAGATGGGAGGCATCTTTGGACAAGATGTCCTTCGCAGCTTGGCGGCGGCGACGCCTGCCGAGCAACAAGAGCGCGTGACCGCGTTTGAGACCTACGAGCGTGGTCTCATCGCTCACGTCCGCGGGAGCTTGGAGGCCACGATGGCCACTCCCCGGGCAACCAGGCCTAAGCCGGTGTGGCTGAAGGCCCCGTGTTTGAGGGGAAGGAAGGAGAGAGCCTTCACTTCTGGGTCCGTGAGGTGGAGATCGCCACGAAGGTGGGTCTCATCTCGGACGAGCCAGTTCGGGTGGCATTTGCCCTGTCCAACCTTGGTGGACGTGCCAAGCACTGGGCATACACCAGGGAGACGACATCTCCTGGATGTTTTGCATCCTGGGGTCAGCTGTGTGAGCAGCTTCGAGCCGCGCTCCTACCGGCGAACAACGAGTTCCGCCAGCGCTCACGCTTTCTCGCGTGTAAGCAAGGTAAACGTGAGCTGCAGGAGTACGCGCAAGAGATGCACACGTTGGTGGCATCTCTGGCAGGGAGTCCTCTGCCTGAAGACATTAAGACAACAGTCTTCATGGGCGACCTATAGGTCGGTCCTGCTCGCACCCAGCTATTCCGGGTGCAAGCGACAACTATGGAGGAGGCGATTCGAATCGCCCTCCAAGAAGAGTACAGCCACAAGCAGGCTGGTACTCTTCGGGAAGAGGAACATCGCCACGATGATAATGGCGTTCCTCGGCAGGTGGAGCATCGCAGCAATGACGCTGTTGCTCCTGCTGTCACGCAGCCCGTTGATACCGGTGCGTACAGCGAGCCCGAACCCATGGACTTAAGCTCAGCCGAGAGCTTGGTCCGCTGCTATGGATGCGGCGGACATGGACACTACCAGCGTGTGTGTCCCTCGCTAGTCCTCGGGAAGAAGACGGCCCGTGGGCCCCAAGTCCGGTCGCGCAGGCCACGGCCAGGTGGACGAAGACTCCCCGGCCAAGTAGAGGCAGTTTGCCCTACTGAAGAGCGCTAAGCCTTCGTGATGGGTGTGCAGGTTGTGCGCACCACGGGACTTAGCCCAGAGAGACGTGGTTCTCTCAAACCGGTGAAGGGCAGTGATGGGCTGCTGGTAGTACACTCGGTGTACGGGGGTACGGTACCCCTTGAACGTTTGATGAGTTCTGGGGCGTTGATACGCCGCCGGAACGTCGCTTGGCATAGCGACATCCGACTGCACTCTATGTCAGAGTGGCGGTCGTGGGCTGGTCCTTGGTGAACTAGCTTTTGGTACGGTGAAGGAAGTACCAATGGTCCTCAACGGACCTGAACGTTTCGGCTCGATGAACTCGCGCACCGCGGTGTCGCTCGCAGTTCTCGCCATGAACAACATGGCTGTGCCGAACATAAGGCACAGCCCGGACTTTGGTGTGGCAAGGCTGAGAAGGGCCTACCAGTCCAGGTCTATGACGGAGCATTGGTGAGTCATGTTTCCACCTCCGTCATGACTGGGGCGTCTGATACAGACCGCCAGGACGCAGAAGCGTCACGGAGCTGCTAACGCGCCGACAGCTCTGCGTACAGCAAGACCATGCTACGCTGCGGCAATGCCACGGGCATGGGTCTTTTGCCCGGCGTGTGGACCTGCTACACCAGCAGCGTCCAACGCCGAAGGTCGTCGCGCCGTACGGGCTTCGACAGTGGTTATGCCTTTAAGCGCTAGCCAGGTGGGTAACTTAGAACCACACGGTCGCCCAGACCTTAACTGAAGAGGAAGGCGCTGAATGTGCTTCCTGTGTGGATAACACAGTACCACACGCAGTCGCCCAGACTATAACTGAAGAGGAAGGCATTGTCCATGCTTCCTGTGTGGGTAACACAGTGCCACACGAGGTCTCGAGTGCCTCTGATGTCGTCAACGAGACATCACGACGTGGGTAACGAAGTACCACGTCACGTCAGCCGCCGCAAGTCGGGTCTGAACCTTGTTCAGGCCGACGTCGCTTCACGCGACTCGGAGTTCAGGGCCCGGACTCCTCTGACTCGGTCGGTGGACACCAACTCTGTCCGGTGTGTGAGCGGGTCTGCCACACCAGCCGATCCCAACACCGAAGGTCGTTGCGCCGTATGCGCTTCGACAGTGGTGGTGCCGAAGGGCATTCACCAGGTGGGTAACATAGGTCCACACTGCGGGTAACAAGTTCCGCAAGCAGCGAAGCTGCTTAAGGAGACCGACATTCGGTGCTCCGAGCGTGGGTAACAAAGTTCCACGCTAGGTCACTCAGGCCATAACTGATAAGGAAGTCGCTGTATGCGCTTCCGGTGTGGGTAACAGAGTTCCACACAACCAAGGTGGGTAACAGAGTTCCACACAACCAAGGTGGGTAACAGATTTCCACACCCAAGGCGAGTACCATAGCGCCGCACACAGAGCCATTGGATCGAGGCGCGAGGTTGTCTTGGCCTCGCCAGACGTGAGCAACTCGCTCGACGTCAAGTCGCGCAGACTCAAACGGCTGACGCAAAGGCTGAATGCCTTCGGTCGACACGGCCGACGCGGTCGACCATACCGACGCAGTGCACAGGGCGGAGAGCCGTTACGCCTGCCAGCGGCTATTAGAAGCCACGAGAGACTCAGTAGTCTCGAGGTTGAGTGGGGGAGAGGCTCGGAAATACCTTTCCTCCCTGGTCTTGAGGTAAGACCAAGTTCCTTACGGAACCAGGCGGCGATGTACATCGACTGCAGGCTGGAGACGAACAACCGGGCTAGAGCTGCGGTAGCTCTAGCCGAGCAAGGCATAGTGGCGAAGAAAGCCACTAGCGCAAGGTGCCTCGGAATCGCTGAGCGAATCAGCAGTGTTGAGGTTGCAAGCAACCACACACGAGGCGAAGCGCGGGCCTTGTGCAATCAACGCACTGGTCCCTTGGTCATGAATGACCTGTCGAGTAGGGTGAACGGAACGTCTCACCCGCCGACAAAGCGGTTGCGGTACGTGATGTACGCAACGCGCCAGGTATAATGGGCCGTGGAGCCATAACCCAAGTGTGGTGCACGAGTGCTCACACAACTGACCAGGTGGTGGTCGAGGCAACGCACGCAGTCGTAACTAGTGCCGCGCCGAGCATGACACTGTGGTGATGGCTGCTTGCCTCACCATGGGTTGGTACCTCGGTGTCAATGCCAGACACCAATGCCGCAGTGGCATAGTGGTGAGATGTGCCCCACCACGGTCGAGTACCATCAAGGTACATGGTGTCTGTGACAGACACTGGTATAGGTGCAAAGGATATGCACCATACCACGACCCGATGCGCTCTGGACGCTGTGAGTCAACGCACGTACCGTGCATCAGCACTGGCTGCTGTCGAGCGGCCTGCCAGGAGTTCCACGTAATGAACTCGTCGTGCATGACACACATGACGTGCACGGAGCACTTATGGTAGCTGTGGTACGTGTCGTACACAGCGTACCTCGTGTACGGGCCCATGGACCTGTACACTGTGCTTGCACATGCGTCGTGCATGATGCGAGCACTGGCCATGAATCTGTTCAGGCGACAGCACAGCAGAAGCTGTTGCCGCCAAACATGGCAGCCTTGTGGTGGGCGTAACGCACGAAAGGCTAGTACCGTACGGTACATGGTGTCGATGGGAGACACCTACATCACGGTTGTGTACCGTCACGGTACACGGTGTCGATGAAGGACACCTTCGCGCCGTTGGTATGGTGACCAAGACGCGAAGAGAGCGTGGCAGAAGCTCCGCCCGCAAGGATGGATCCTTGCTGGAGCCAGAGGCATGGCCCGAGGTGAGCTGAGAGCTCCCTCTAGTGCTGGGGAAGGTGTTGCCCTTCTCAGTGTCGTTCCTCGCGGGAGACACCATGCTCCGGACGCGTTCACGAGGACTGTCGTGTCCTCTGGTGCGAACTGTGGGCGAATGCCACACGTTCGGATGCTATTGCACCCTGTGCCAAAGCACTGTACGCGCGCTAGCGCAGGAGCTAAGGCAGTTCTGAGTGTAGGCTTTGCGGCCAACACAGTTGTGAGCATAGGGATGCAAATCCCAGTGAGCTTTGGCAGCACAAGTCACTGTGGGTGTGACTGAGAGCCGCGCCAGTCTCGTGGCTGCTCAGTGTGATAATTCACCTTTTGGTGTTTTAATTCTCTCACTTCTGATTGGAGAATCAGTTGTGATTGGAGAATCAAGTGATTCTCAGTTAAGTGCGGGAGGATATAACGGGGTACAATCCAGTGTGCCCCATGTTACATAAAGAGTGACCCGTCACTCTTGTGGACACCTGATACACGGTACCAGGTGCTCTCGGAACCAGTCATGGCATGACTACTTAGCTCCACTATAGGTAACCTCTAGTTTGTATGTGAACCCAAGCTTATCTTACTTATAAATACATCAGTCTTAAATCTACTCCTCTAAGTAGCAAACTGTCCCACTGAGGCCGGGAACACGTGGACTTACGTTCACTCGGGTAGTAATACCCTTAAGCACTTCCTCTGTGCAAGGTGCTGTGTGACCCCGTCACAGATCAGATGATCATCTAGAAAAATTACAATAATATTTTTTTCAATAAAAACATTATTGTTTTTTTTAACATCATTTTATTTTCGTAAAACTTCGGCAGATTTTGTGGTATTTTATTATCATTGTTTAGGGCGTAATTCAGTGCTTCACTGGAATAAAGGTGCTTGATGACTGTGTAACGTTAGGGTGCTCTAACGCTATTCGTCATGCGACCTATGACTGGTATGTTTCTGGACATACATTAAAGGAGCTTTTTTTTATATAAATGAGGCATATCTGACGAAAGTGTTCAGTTCGTCAAACTGATCGAACGTTAATCGTTGTGCCTACATATTGACGTGAAAATGCCCCCCCTCTCTTGTTCATGACAAATTCATCTGTAACGCTCTTATCGGACGCCGACACGTATTTCCATGACAGCATCGATCGGTTCGCCTCCAGCACCGAGAAGCCAAAGTGCGTGTAGTCAACTGCAGCATTCCACGGAGCTGTTCCAGCGGGGGCGTCGGTCAAATTTTCAATATTCCCCGCAGCACCCGTCAAAATGTAAACTGGAGCCTGTGGGTTATCGTACGTCTTAAAGTCGTTGGATACTCCATCCATCACTGCCGCGTTGTTGGCGATTGGTAGTTGGCGCTCATAGTAGTGCTTGTGAGCCGTGAGAACGACGTCCACCTTGTACTTGATGAACAGCGCCTCAAAAGCAGATTGCACATTGGCGTTCTGATCCGTCGGCACTCCAGCGTCGTCGCATCCGTCGACATCATAAAGAGGACGGTGCATTCCAACGATGATCCAAGGCACATTACCACGATTCGCATCAGCCTTCGCAAGATCTGACTCGATCCACTTGAGCTGATCACCAAAATTCCCGTTCTTGTGGGTCAAAGTGTACTCGTTCGAGGGCGCATTCGGGTAGTCTGTCTCGGACGAAAGCGAGGTAAAGTGGAGTGGGCCGTGGTCAAACGAATGCCACATATTGAGAGCGCCACCACTCTCTTCGTATGGCATTTTGAACCGAGAATTATACGCCGTGTAGTTGCCCAACATGTTCTTCTTGGTCCGCGAGAGCTGACAGGCAGGTGAATGACACTCCGCCTCGTGGTTACCTACAACCACCATGTACGGAATAACGCTCATGACGGGGGCTAGAGAATTCATCCACTTGTTGTAGACTTCTTCATAGAAGAATCCAGATACTTGCGACGCCACCAAGTAGTCGTCGTCCGCGTACGCGATGTCACCGATGTGGTAGACGAGGTCAATATCATTCGACGTCAACGTATTCGCGTATGTTAGAGTGTCCTCAGAGTTATCGCCGTCTCCGGCATCTCCGTAAATCAAAACCTTAAATGTGGAAGTGTCCGAAGCTGATCGCGCGGTCACGAAAGAGTTGACATCACTCTGGTACGTCGTCCGGGTTCTGCTGCCGACCTTGTAGAAGTATTTCGTATGCGGGGACAGACTGGAGACCGTCGCGGGATGGTGGTACATTTCGTACTCGTCGTCACGGTAGTAATCGACGCTT
The DNA here is from genome assembly GCF_000142945.1 of Phytophthora infestans T30-4. NCBI lineage: Eukaryota > Oomycota > Peronosporomycetes > Peronosporales > Peronosporaceae > Phytophthora > Phytophthora infestans. Next base: position 863,132 of record NW_003303712.1, on the reverse strand, counting down.
TTGACTGTAGTGTCCACGAGTGCCAGTGAGGCTTCCGAAGTACCGACCCAGAGTGAACTGTCATCCACCTCTTCGAACGTCGCCCAGGACACCGTCATGCCCGTTCCAGCCGTCGTACCGGCAAAAGCCAAGTGGATCTGTTGCGGGTAAAAGTTGACACCGTCCTTGACTCGACAGGACTGACTGAGGGTAAGATCTCCGAAGTTGAAGTTGTAAACGCATAGTGCCGATGGTTGACACCCAAGCGAAGACAGCGACCAATTCCAAGCGCAAACAGTGTCATCCACCAGAACGGCGGCGCTTGCAGCGCTAGCTCCAAGAGCCAGGAGACCGAGCGAGAGAATTGTCATGAGAACTGAGTCCAAGTTTGGAGGCTTGCGCTGAAGACGATCGATTGAAGAATGAGCATATACACTCACCTCCAAATCGGGGTCGGTCACAAGCCGTACAAGAGACTTGAGGGTGATGGCATTGAGCTCGATGTGCAGTGTTTCTCTCTGCAACGAGGGAAACCTTATTGGAATGGATTGGGCGTGGGTTCCTGTTGTCAGCGACAGATACTTGAATCTACATGACTAGCAAACCCACATCAAACATTTTGAGTAATGCCAAGTCTGGAAATCTTGATCAATTGTGCCTCGCTCATGCAATTCTCTCATTTTCTAAATACCGGTAAGAAATGCTGGGGTTACGAGGGTTACAATGTAGCCAACATACCCTTTCATAAAAAAATCTTTTTCAACCAATCACTGCACGCGGGACTTTTCATACTGGACACCAGCCATTATCTGACCTCATGGCAGGCAAGAGGAAGCGCGATGCTTTTTCGGCACACGATAAGCTGGTGCACAAGAGCTGTTCGCTGTTGCAGCGCGAGGCGAAGAAGGTCCGAGCATTCTTGGTTCGCAAGGCAGTGCAGCAGCTGAAGCAGCTCCGCCAACAGCTCGCAGAGCCTGTGGAGGATGCGGCTAAGCAACAAAAGCGAGACCAGAAGTTGCGCAACAGTATCGAACGGTTCGAGCGCGAGCATGCAGCGCTAAAGACTCTAGATCTGCAGAAGCTGGTGACTAGAGCCAGAGCTCAGACTGGGTTGGACAAGCCACAGCCCCAAACTACCGAAGAGAATGAGCACGAGGAGGTGGAAGAATGGGACGAGGAAGGCAGCGAAGATGACAGCAGTGAGGAGACTGAGGGTGAGCAGGGTGCGGAGCAGGGCGAGACTGTAAAGGATCCAGATTCTGCTGCTGCTGGACGGGAGACGGAACAGAAGGAGACGCAGGAAGACGCTCCCAATCCGGACTCGGAACTGGATGAAAAGCTGATGGACCGCATGTTGGCTCATAAGCAGATTGTGCCGCTTCTGGACGCCATCAAGAAACTGGTGGAGAAGGAGGAAAAGGAGGCCGAGAAGAAGCGGCGGGCACATGAGAAGCGCGCGTTGAAACGTGGACGCCACGAGTCGCTGGTCGGCAATACTGGACGCAGTGGTGTAGCCCCCACCTCGTTGTTCCTGGGCTCTCTGTCTGGACGCGGGGGACTGGACGATGATATGGAAATGGGTATGGACGAATATGGCACTATGGCTGGCGCAGACGATGATATTGCTGAGTTCCTAGGCGAAAAGAAGAAGAGGAAGAACCGACCTGGTCAGGTGGCACGTCGCATGAAGGCTATTCGCAAGGAGGAGGCGCTCAAGCGCAAGGAAGACCGCTCTAAGGGCATCTTCGTGGCGTACAAAGACAACGCGGCGTCTGTAGGCAAGTACGGACTGTCCGAGCGACCGAAGAAGGCCAAACCGAAGGCCAAACCAGGTAAGGGCGACAAGACAGACAAGCACAAGCTGCGTAATGACAAGCCGCGTGCAGCTTCGAAGGATGTAGAGCCACAGAAGCAACGTGCTGCCTCTGTTGCTCCAGTGGAGGCTGCTCACCCGTCGTGGCTGGCAAAGCAGCAACAAAAGGAGAAGGAGAAGGTGAGTCTGACAGCCTTTAGCGGCAAAAAGATCACGTTCGACTAGCTTTTAACCAGATGATAGACAAAATCAAAAAGAGGGTCAGAGCAGAAGTCTGCTGCCCTAGACCGGTTTATTGTGTTGGTTCGTGTTTTTTCTAGCTGCGGAGCATTTTGGCAACTTGGTGCGCCAGACTGCTGTCCGTAGGCGCACACTGTCGACGCAGCTCCGGGATTTCGTTGCTCACGATGTTGTCGAGTGCTGCAATCTCCGAGTTCTTCAGCTTCGGCATCATACTGAAGCCAAGAGTGTGTGCTGCCACTTGCAGCGACGGCAGCACGCGCTTCCACAAGGATAACACGTACTCGTCTCCCTCCGCCAACTGGCGGCCGTATCGACGACGGAACAGCTCACTCAGCGAGTCCTCATGCAGCAGATCGCGCTCCAGTTGGGTCATCACAGTCGAGTTGTGCCACCCCACACCACCAGACGCCAACACACTGGCAACGGATAGTCCTGCCGCAGCTTCGATGGGGACGCCGCTCGCCAACGCCGAAGCTGCGAGTGCGTTGCCTCCCACGAACGTCGCAGCCACGAGAGCCGAGCGACGCCACTTCTCACTAGCGTAACGAGCTCGCAGATCTTCAAAGACCTCGGCGTGCATCTTGAGCAGTCGTGACGAGTCGTACAGGTTCGTGATGAGGTTGTCCACACGACGCTCCGGCGCACGTTGAACCTCGCTCACCACTTCCTCACGCATAGCGTCCAAGTCCTTCATCGACGCGCCAAGACCTTCTGCTGCTTGCATCTGATTGTCCTTCGTGGGAATGCACATAGTATAGATGCGCGGGAGATCCTTGAGCGGGATGACCTTGCTCAAGTTCCAGCACAGCGAACCGTAGGCACGCGCGAAGTCATGGATCTTACGGAACTGATCCACTTTGTTAAGTACGAGGTGCAGCTTATGGTCCATACCTACCAGTGAGCGCGTTAAGATCGACAGAGTCTCACCGGTCGTGCCGGGTTTGTCCGGGTCGAAGAAGAGCAGGATCACATCGGCACGCTCGGCGTACCAGCGCACAACCTCCGGAAACTCGTATCCTCTGTCCGAGTCTTGTCCCTTAAAGCTGTTGCTCCGTTGTTGTTGCGACGATAAGCGGTCACTGGGTCCCGTGTAGTTAAACTGGGACTGGTGTGGCGGACTGTGCGGCGAGTCGATCATACCGGGACTGTCTACAAGCATGAAGTTGGCCTGGATGCCCTTGCGCACCTTGAGCTGCGTGCGCTGGATGAGTGCCGGGCCGTATACGCGCAGCCCGGAGAAGCCCAAGTCCGGGTCACCGACGAGCGCCGGACCGTCCTGGTCCAGGTCTTCGCGGCCCGGGGCGATGATGGTGAAGCCGTCGTCTGTAGGAGCCACGCCTGTGGACTGCACATCGCGCTGCAGCAGGTAGTTTATAAAGGAGGACTTGCCGGACGAGTGATTGCCTAATAGGAAGACGAAGGGGAGCGACGGCAGCTTTTCCTCACGGTGCTTGCGGTCCAATGGGCCCAGTAGCTTTTCGTTTAAAGGCAACAACACGTTCGTCTCCAGGCGACTGGTCTGCTGCATAAGACGGATCCACTTCTCGTCATCGATAGCGTGATCTCCTGCAATTGCCTGTGAGGCGGCCAGCGATGACAAACGGCGGGACGCCAGCAACGGCCGGCGTAGCGCAGAACGACATCCGGCGCGTAGCATCCTCACAACAAATTATGAGCCCCTGGGTGGTGCTTGTGTACGCCACACGAGATTTCGTGTTTTATGCACGATCCTCATTTGAATGACTAACAAAGGTTTAGTGACTGGGACGTCGACAGTCATATATGTTCCTTAACCTTTACAGCGACCGACGTTGTCACCAAAGACTCGGGCATCTTGCTCAGAACAACGCACTAAGCTTTTACAACGTTGTAGTATTTTAGCACTACGTAGGTACAGTACACACACAGTGACGTACTACTACAGTACTTCACTGCACTGTACTATTAAAACTGTACAACACAACAGCTTAGTCGCGAGCGTCGAACACCGACAGCAGCAGCTCGCCGTAGTCGCCGCTCACCTCTTCGGCGATGCGCTCACGCAGCTCCTTGCCGAACTTCTTCTTGTACACCGGCTTGATGTCACGAAGCACAATGTGGTAGCGCACCACGGCCGAGCTCAAAGCGTTCTCGTCCGTGCCGAAGCCCTTCATGGCCTCCTCGAACAGCTCAGCCAGCAGATCCAGCGGCTCCGTGATCATACGGATGAGGAACAGCACGGCCTTCTCAGAGTCGCCTCTGAACTCGTGGGCCGCAGCCTTCACGAGCGACTCCTCGTACTTCTTCTCGTACGCAGCGGCCACAGCGCGCAGGTGCTCGGGCGGACTGGCCGCTAGGACACCGACGAAGCCCTCCTCGTCCGTGCCCATCTTGCCACGACCAGTCTTGTACAGCTTTTCCACGTCAGCTTCCACCTTGGCGGTGTTGTGAATGTTGGCGTCGTACGGCACCAGCGCGGCCTGCAGCGACGCCAGGATAACCTTCTTGAAGTCGCCGTGCAGGTCGCTGTCCAGCACAGAGCCCAGGTCCTCGCCGTACGTCTCGTAGTATGTCTTCTTGAGGATGTTAATCTCCGCGTTCGTACGGCCCACGACCACGGGGTAGATCAGGTCCTCCTTTGTGCCCAGACCCTTGGTGGCCTTGCGCAAGATGCCAGCCTCAGCCTCCGGGAGGGGCGATGCCAGCAGCTTGAGCAGGAACTCGTAGTGGCCCGACGTCTCCTCGTCCACCAGGTCGCGCAGGCTCTGGTTGTGCAGCTCCTTGTAGCGCTTGGCGATGAAACCGCGCTCTGTGGCCGTCTTGCCGCCCAGCGCCTTGTTCAACTGTTTCTCCTTGGTGCCGGCGCCTTTGGTAGCCTCGTAGATCTCGTTCACGGTCGAGTCCGTGCCGGCCGGGTACGCAGGCGGCTGGCCGTTCCAGGCGCTGTGCGTGGCGGGCGGGTACAGGTTCAGCATCTCGGCTCAGTAGTAGGAGGGGGACTTGCGACGCAGGAGGCGGATTTGGAAATGAAAGATTTCAATTCTTTGGCTGCCACGAACTTCAATTTCATGCAGCAAAATTGACCGCATATTGTAAGAAGAATTTACGGGGTGGATACAATTAAGTTACCTGTTCTTTTCAATTAGTGGGTATAGGCGTTTGGATACTATTTCATTTGACAACGATGGAATGCTTTGATAGACTTGGAAATTCGATATCTTGAAACAAATGCTACTATTTCTGTATCGGATTCACATCCCTCCGATCTTAACAAGTATCGGAGCAGAGACAAGCAAGCATCGCCGCGATCCTCGACACGTGTTGTTGCTGAGGTGATTTGGATTTTGGTCGATGCCACATGCTTTGCCAACCTTGGTAGAGCAAGCCATAACGCATACTATCTAGCCGCATGTTTTGCTTATTTATTCTAAAGAAGATTTCTACAGAAATCTTCTTGCAAGCTCGAATCGAGCAATCAGATTTCCAAAAAATCAGTCAAAAATAAACCGGTATACCAGAGACGGGTCAAGAATCCAATTGAAGTTGCCCGAGCCAAAATGACGGACGATCGTCATTTCCAAATCCGCCTCCTGCGTCGCAAGTCCCCCTCCTACTACTGAGCCGAGATGCTGAACCTGTACCCGCCCGCCACGCACAGCGCCTGGAACGGCCAGCCGCCTGCGTACCCGGCCGGCACGGACTCGACCGTGAACGAGATCTACGAGGCTACCAAAGGCGCCGGCACCAAGGAGAAACAGTTGAACAAGGCGCTGGGCGGCAAGACGGCCACAGAGCGCGGTTTCATCGCCAAGCGCTACAAGGAGCTGCACAACCAGAGCCTGCGCGACCTGGTGGACGAGGAGACGTCGGGCCACTACGAGTTCCTGCTCAAGCTGCTGGCATCGCCCCTCCCGGAGGCTGAGGCTGGCATCCTGCGCAAGGCCACCAAGGGTCTGGGCACAAAGGAGGACCTGATCCACCCCGTGGTCGTAGGCCGTACGAACGCGGAGATTAACATCCTCAAGAAGACATACTACGAGACGTACGGCGAGGACCTGGGCTCTGTGCTGGACAGCGACCTGCACGGCGACTTCAAGAAGGTTATCCTGGCGTCGCTGCAGGCCGCGCTGGTGCCGTACGACGCCAACATTCACAACACCGCCAAGGTGGAAGCTGACGTGGAAAAGCTGTACAAGACTGGTCGTGGCAAGATGGGCACGGACGAGGAGGGCTTCGTCGGTGTCCTAGTGGCCAGTCCGCCCGAGCACCTGCGCGCTGTGGCCGCTGCGTACGAGAAGAAGTACGAGGAGTCGCTCGTGAAGGCTGCGGCCCACGAGTTCAGAGGCGACTCTGAGAAGGCCGTGCTGTTCCTCATCCGTATGATCACGGAGCCGCTGGATCTGCTGGCTGAGCTGTTCGAGGAGGCCATGAAGGGCTTCGGCACGGACGAGAACGCTTTGAGCTCGGCCGTGGTGCGCTACCACATTGTGCTTCGTGACATCAAGCCGGTGTACAAGAAGAAGTTCGGCAAGGAGCTGCGTGAGCGCATCGCCGAAGAGGTAAGCGGCGACTACGGTGAGCTGCTGCTATCGGTGTTCGACGCTCGCGACTAAGCTACTGCGCTGCAGCGCAGTGTGGTGAAGTACGTCACTGCGTGTACCTGTGTAGTCTTTTCTACATGTCTTCGTTTAAAATAAAAAATATATCACTGTCGAGCATTGATTGCAGGGTTCCTCAAAATATACTACTAATGTAAATGAATTTCTTCGCTTTGTGAGATTGTGTAGTAATGGTAAATGGATTTCTTCGTTTTGTGAGAGCATGGTAGATTGGAAATTTGCAAATAAATAATTTGTGCTGCTATTGTGGCAAAAATAAATATCTGCATCAAAATGTGATCGTGTTACCAAATTAAGGCCCTGAGAACGTGTTCTGTGCCAAATAATTTAAGCAATTTGATTGGCTAAGAGTTACGGCACTCCTGCATATGTTTTGCTCGTTCGGGATCTCTTGCAAAGTGAGTTTACGTCGGTCGCACCGGCGAAAATTTGGTGGTTGCCCAACAAGGACAATTAATTTCATGAAGGAACACAAAATCATAAATATATTCAAATTGTGGCTAGCCCATAAAGTAAGTTATTTTCTTAAGTAAAACATATATTTTCAGCAGATACATTTTTGAGGATCCCTGATTGATCGTGAGAATAATTCGGATTGGACCGATAGGATTGCCACCACTCTAATAGTACGTCTACAGTGTGTATGTAGATGCCCCACTTGTAGTCCCAGCAGAGTGAGTCACATGAAGGTATCATTAAAGTTTTGAAAGGCACGAGTAGTTATATATTAGTAGAGCAAGTACTATACTACCAAGTAGTAGTAGTTCAAGAAAATACTTTTTAGTAGTAATAGTACTTTAACCTCAGTGACTACGTGCAAAATTTGCATGATCGCTTTGAATGAAAATTGGCTCTATACGATGTAACTATATTCTTTGAAATGTGAATTTCACAAAAAAAAATCATTTAATCTTAACCCCTTAGTTCCCGCACGTTGGACCGCTCAACATAACGGATGTATCTTTTTTTTTAGCCTCTATGTTATGTTGGAGGTCCAACATAAGCAAAAGTCATACTTGATTTTAGTATTGAAACAGATCTATTGAGATCGGCATACTGAAGTCAAGGTAGTATTATTGGTTCAAGACGAGCCATTGCACAGGGCTCGGGGTTTTGGATCAGGATAGTGTGACAAAGTCAAAGCACGCCATTCCCGTTTGAACTGGTGGCCGCCAGCTTAAATCTCTCCTCATTCTTCAATTTCGCAGCTTGCACGTAAGACCAAAAGCGATGGTCGCTACGGCAGGTAAAGGGCCACCCGGGCGGACACCACGGACCACGGAGCCAGGACACACTGCAGGAGAGACAAAGGAGCGACACGCGCAGCTGCTGACCAAGCTCAGCGATCGACACCGCCGCCATCTTCTTCGGGACAGCGCAGCGCTGGGCCGATTTGTAACGCTTGCAGAGCGCGACGTGGTGGCACCACGTCATCGTGACGGTACTGCTCATGCGTGCCTATACTTTGATGAAAGCGGTAGTGCTGACTCTGTTGTGATTGTAGGTGCTCGTGATGACCGTGATCGTGCTGGCGGTAGTGGTTGAGACACAGCTGGCGCTCAGGAGAACGCGGAACCCGCTGAAAGTGCTTTTGCGAAGGCTGATTGTGTATCTTCCGCTGCGGAGGCTAAGCAACCCGCTACCGCAAAGCCGCAGAAGAGACGAGCTGCTAAAGACCGCGCTAAACTAACGACACCAGCCATGGAAGTCCGAAAGGCGACGGGAGTGTACAAGCCATCAAACCCTGGGAAGCCTAGCCAGGACGCCGAAGCCAAGGACGCAGAGGACGTTGAGGTTGACGCGACGGACGTCGCTGCTGAGGCAATGGCGATACCGTCGTCATCCGCAGCACCTACCGAGGCTCAGGTGCCACTAGATCCAGCCGTGGTCGAGATAATGGCCGACTTGATGTCCAATTTGGAGAGCGATGTCGCAGCTCGCGTGGACAACGATGCGGACACCCCTGTGCGTATTTCTTCACGGAGGTCAACAAAAGAGCAGATTACGCCGAGGCCGCCATCTCTTGGCAGGAGCCGTCGACCCCCCAAGCCTCGGAAGTCAAGTCAATCGAAGAAACGTCGACGTCCTGTTTTACAAGACGACAACCTGGTTAGTGGTGATGACGAGGACGCAGTGGGCACCACAGGGGCCCCTCCGGGTCTGTCCACGGGTGATGGGGAGGGAGAAGTGGAACGTCCATTTGGAAGCCCGACGTGTATGGTGAGTGGAGACCCGAACCTAATGGAGATTGGTGCTGAGCAATGCACTAGGTCGAACTCTGACGAGGAGACGGGATTCGATGAGGAGCCAGAAGAAGAAGACGATGATAGCGGGTGGAGTGAAGACTAGAGCCTTGGCGAGCTCACGGATGAAGACGAGGTCGGTGACCTCAACGCGACGATGCTTCCAGACTCGCTTTGTTTGTCTGCTGCTCGCAACAAGAAGGTTCTCAAGAACATGCGAAAGCCTGGGTGGGAATACGGTGCGTTCACGTTGATACAGTCCAACATAATGAGATCGAGTTTCAACTTGATCCAACATAAGCTCCAACATATACTAACTATCATTCATCACTCTTGCTCTTGCAGATCCTGACAAATTTGGCCCCGACCCTACGTATGCTGACCTCTACGACGGACCGTTTGGACCAAGCGAGAGTGTGATGGCTGTTGCAGAAGATCCGCTTGCACTGTTGTTCTACTTTTTGCCACCGAGACTGTGGTTGAACATCACGTTGGAATCGAACAACTATCAGTCGCAGACACTTGTGCATCGGGCCCGAGGTATCCGAGACCAGCAGCGCACCAGTGGAGGGGAGGTTGAAGAGTTGAGTGCCATCCGGCGACGGTTGTCAAGCGTCCCTAAGATTGAACCGTGGGAAATTCTTCGCGTCATGGCGTTGCTGATCGCGCGGATGTTGACTCCGATCAGAAAAAAAATCGCCGCACACTGGGGGCTAAAGAAGGTGGGTGCACTTCCGTCCAACAGGTTCGGTCAGTTCATGTCGAAGAACAGATTCTTCCATATAATGGGCTACCTGCACTTCAGCAGCAACAAGTCGCCTCAGGCGAAGCTCGACCGCGCATGGAAGATACGACCGGTAGTCGACGTGCTACAGCGGACTTTTGCTCGAGGTTACCGCACCCCTCCTGTCATCAGCTTCGATGAAGCCACCCTCCCGTCCCGATCGCGATACAATCCAACCCGCCAGTACAACAAAGATACGCCTCATAAATGGGGAACTAAGGTATTCGTCGCGGCGTGTGCCAAGACAGCGTACTGCCTGAGGTGAGTCTGGTATGAAGCGCAACTAGCCATTGCTGGTTGCGCTTCTTTCTCTTTTGTCCAAGTGCTTATGTTGGCTTGGATCAACATAAGCACTGCTCTCTACAATGTCATTCAACATAAGGCAAACTTTAGATGTGTTTGGCGTTTGTATCCAGACTCGAAGTGTATTGTGGAGCCAAGACGCATCTCCGGACACCAGTACCTGAGAGCAACAACTGTGGAGAAGCCGCTGTGATCCGGAACATGAATGCTTTGTGCCCCTGGCGCTTAGTGGTCACGGATAGATTCTACACCTCGGTGGGCCTGGCGCTAGAACTCCTCCATCGACGAATGTACCTGACTGGCACCATACAAACAGATCGCACTGGATATGCGGATGGAGTTTTTACGTCGAAGAAGTATAAGCAAGTGAATGGTCGAAAAGAGGTAGTTCCTCCTCAGGGCACGGTGAATATAGCAGAGAGCAAAATGCTCCCAGCAATCACGGCACTCATGTGGATGGATCGTAACCCGGTCCACATGCTCTCCAGCGGAGGCAGCCGAGTCACTGGGACTGTAATGCGTCGTGTGCACGGAGAGATGACCCCAGTACCTGCTCCGGAGTTGGTACGGGACTACCACCGCTGGATGGGTGGCGTCGATGTGCACGACCAGCTCCGGATGCAGCGCTACTGCGTCCAACTCAGTTACAAGACGAGAAAGTACTATAAAACCCTGTTCTTCGGGTTGATCGACATGGCGCTCGTAAACGCTTTCATCGTGTTTCGCCACTACCGGCAGATGAACAACCTGAGCGCGGCGAAACACTTTCAGTTTTTCGAGACCTTGATAGACCAGCTTCTGGCCGTGGATTTAATATTGAGGCCTTCGATACTATCGCGCAATCAACTCGAGCCCAAGCTTGGACTGCTGCGTCTCCAGCCAGATCAGATTCGAGCAGACAAACAGATCCAGACGATGTTATCGCTAATGGGCATACACTGGAGGAGAATCCGGACACCGTAGACGGAGAACACGGACTGAAGCGACGCCACCGATCCTGCAAAGTATGCGCGCTATTCAAGGTCAAGCCGCGGAAGTACACGAAATACTTCTGTCCCGGGTGCTCTACAGGAAATCGCCGCAAGTATATGTGTAACGTAGCTCGTGAAGGGCGAGCTAAGACGTGTTTACACGTATGGCATACGGACTGGAGCAACGGGAACGACATTCCCCAGCGCCTGCTGATGGACCACAAAGTCCGCGACCGACCGCCTTCACGTCACCCTGGCAAGAAGCGACGTCGGCGCAGCGCGGATGTCGAGAGCACCGTTCACAGCGACCGCGAAGAAGCTGAAAACGACTTGGACAACGAGGCGGAGGCGAGTGACGCCTAGGAAGCCTTTTTCTGAGTATTTTTAGTTTTTTTTTTGTTGCTGGGGCATGTAATCAATTGAAACGTCTTCTTCTCTACATTTTCTATTGGCTCTCGCTTTTCAAGGCAGTGGTGTTAGACGCGTGCCATGATGCAGAAACATGGCCTCCAAATAAACAGGGCATTTCTTATGTTGCCCAGTCATCTTAAACTATTTTGACAATCACTAGAGCCAACATAAGATGCTGGTAAGTTGGATTCGTCTTTTTTTTTACTGAAGGTATCCTGTACTATCCACAGGACAAAACCGGACCGATTCTGAAGCATACAAACTCCCATATTAATTTATGTTGGACCTCCAACATAACAACAAAATATACCCCCCACTTTTGTCACGGGAACTAAGGGGTTAAGTACAAGTTAGATTTTTTGAGGTGTAAATTTAACAAAAAAAAATGATTTGAACCTACAATTACCAAGTTCATTTTTTTTTACAAAACGCGTGTGGCGCAAAAAAAGAATAGGCATCGCGCTTTCGAGCGCCAAACTAGATTGCTGTCATACGACAATACGTTATGGTTGGAAGTGACTACACCGTCCAAGACCACTTCGTGGAGTTCGACTATGTCATCGGTGATTCGAGCAAGGGTCCAATATCACCAATGCCGCGGGTGCGGAAAACATATCGACTGCTCAACACTTTTCCGACGAAAATGCCAAGCGTTAGCAAGTCGAGGGCGATAAATCGCTCTAAGGTGTGCAAAGCCAAGAAAAGATTGAAGTCCTATAAAAGTCTGAGAAATGCTGTTTCCTGGATCCTACATGAACCTATAATTAGCAAGTTCAATTGTTTTTTTATCCGAACGCGTGTGCCGCAAAAAAAAGAACAGGCATCGCGCTATCGAGCGCCAAACTAGATTGCTGTCATACGACAATACGTTATGGTTGGAAGTGACTACACCGTCCAAGACCACTTCGTGGAGTTCGACTATGTCATCGGTGATTCGAACAAGGGTCCAATATCACCAATGCCGCGGGTGCAGAAAAAAGATCGACTGCTCAACACTTTTCCGACGAAAATGCCAAGCGTTAGCAAGTCGAGGGCGATAAATCGCTCTAAGGTGTGCAAAGCCAAGAAAACATCGAAGTCCTATAAAAGTCTGAGAAACGCTGCTTCCTGGATCCTACATGAGCCTATAACTAGCAAGTTCAATTGTTTTTTTATCCAAACGCGTGTGCCGCAAAAAAAGAGCAGGCATCGCGCTATCGAGCGCCAAACCAGATTGCTGTCATTCGACAATTCGCCATGGTTGGAAGTGACTACACCGTCCAAGAACACTTCGTGAAGTTCGACTATGTCATCGGTGATTCGAACAAGGGTCCAATATCACCAATGCCGCGGGTGCGGAAAAAATATCGACTGCTCGACACTTTTCTGACGAAAAAGCCAAGCGTTAGCAAGTCGAGGGCGATGAAGCACTCTAAGGTGTGCAAGGCCAAGAAAACGTCGAAGTCCAAGAAAACATCGAAGTCCAAGAAAACGTCTTACAATTATCAAGTTCAATATTTTGTACAAATCGCGTGTGGCGCAAAAAAAGAACAGACATCGCGCTCTTCAGCGGCATGCCAGATTACTTTCATTCGACAATTCGCCATGGTTGGAAGTGACTACACCGTCCAAGACCACTTCGTGGAGCTTGGCTATTTCATAGGTGATTCGAACAAGGGTCCAGTATCACCAATGCCGCGGGTGCGGAAAAAATATCGACTGCTCGACGCTTTTCCGACGAAAAAGCCAAGCGTTAGCAAGTCGAGGGCGATAAATTGCTCTAAGGTGTGCAAAGCCAAGAAAACATCGAAGTCCTATAAAAGTCTGAGAAACGCTGTTTCCTGGATCCTACATGAGCCTATAATTAGCAAGTTCAATTGTTTTTTTTTATCCAAACGCGTGTGCCGCAAAAAAAGAGCAGGCATCGCGCTATCGAGCGCCAAACCAGATTGCTGTCATTCGACAATTCGCCATGGTTGGAAGTGACTACACCGTCCAAGACCACTTCGTGAAGTTCGACTATGTCATCGGTGATTCGAACAAGGGTCCAATATCACCAATGCCGCGGATGCGGAAAAAATATCGACTGCTCGACACTTTTCCGACGAAAAGGCCAAGCGTTAGCAAATCGAGGGCGATGAAGCACTCTAAGGTGTGCAAGGCCAAGAAAACGTCGAAGTCCAAGAAAACATCGAAGTCCAAGAAAACGTCTTACAATTATCAAGTTCAATATTTTGTACAAATCGCGTGTGGCGCAAAAAAAGAACAGACATCGCGCTCTTCAGCGGCATGCCAGATTACTGTCATTCGACAATTCGCCATGGTTGGAAGTGACTACACCGTCCAAGACCACTTCGTGGAACTTGTCTATTTCATAGGTGATTCGAACAAGGGTCCAGTATCACCAATGCCGCGGGTGCGGAAAAAATATCGACTGCTCGACACTTTTCCGACGAAAATGCCAAGTGTTAGCAAGTCGAGGGCGATAAGTCGCTCTAAGGTGTGCAAAGCCAAGAAAACATTGAAGTCCTATAAAAGACTGAGAAATGCTGTTTCCTGGATACTACATGAACCTATAATTAGCAAGTTCAATTGTTTTTTTTTATCCAAACTCGTGTGGCGCAAAATTAGAAGAGGCATCGCGCTTTCGACCGCCAAACCAGATTGCTGTCATTCGACAATTCGGCATGGTTGGAAGTGACTACACCGTCCAAGACCACTTCGTGGAGCTCGACTATGTCATCTGTGATTCGAACAAGAGTCCAATATCACCAATGCCGCGGATGCGGAAAAAATGTCGACTGCTCGACACTTTTTTGACGAAAATGCCAAGCGTTAGCAAGTCGAGGGCGATAAATCGCTCTAAGGTGTGCAAAGCCAAGAAAACATCGAAGTCCTATAAAAGTCTGAGAAACGCTGTTTCCTGGATCTTACATGAACCTATAATTAGCAAGTTCAATTGTTTTTTTATCCAAACTCGTATGGCGCAAAATAAGAAGAGGCATCGCGTTTTCGACCGCCAAACCAGATTGCTGTCATTCGACGATTCGCCATGGTTGGAAGTGACTACACCGTCCAAGACCACTTCGTGGAACTCGACTATGTCATCTGTGATTCGAACAAGGGTCCAATATCACCAATGCCGCGGGTGCAGAAAAAAGATCGACTGCTCAACACTTTTCCGACGAAAACGCCAAGCGTTAGCAAGTCGAGGGCGATGAAGCACGCTAAGGTGTGCAAGGCTAAGAAAACGTCGAAGTCCTATAAAAGTCTGAGAAACGCTGTTTCCTGGATCTTACATGAACCTATAATTAGCAAGTTCAATTGTTTTTTTATCCAAACTCGTATGGCGCAAAATAAGAAGAGGCATCGCGTTTTCGACCGCCAAACCAGATTGCTGTCATTCGACGATTCGCCATGGTTGGAAGTGACTACACCGTCCAAGACCACTTCGTGGAACTCGACTATGTCATCTGTGATTCGAACAAGGGTCCAATATCACCAATGCCGCGGATGCGGAAAAAATATCGACTGCTCGACACTTTTCCGACGAAAAAGCCAAGCGTTAGCAAGTCGAGGGCGATGAAGCACTCTAAGGTGTGCAAGGCCAAGAAAACGTCGAAGGACAAGAAAACGTCGAAGTCCAAGAAAACGTCGAAGTCCAAGAAAACATCGAAGTCCAAGAAAACGTCTTACAATTATCGAGTTCAATATTTTGTACAAAACGCGTGTGGCGCAAAAAAAGAGCAGACATCGCGCTCTTCAGCGGCATGTCAGATTGCTGTCATTCGACAATTCGCCATGGTTGGAAGTGACTACACCGTCCAAGACCACTTCGTGGAGCTTGACTATATCATCGGTGATTCGAACAAGGGTCCAGTATCATCAATGCCGCGGGTGCGGAAAAAACATCGACTGCTCGACACTTTTCCGACGAAAAAGCCAAGCGTTATGTGGTGTAGTGATTTCTCCGTGGTTGCGGATTATCACCCGTCGACAAAGACGTGACACCGCCCAAGTTGTTCAAGCGACGAACCCTCGGTCGGGTGATGTACGGAGACGCCAAGGTGCAAGGGACTCGACGGCGTCACCTCCGAGTTTTCAACAAGTATCGGATACGGTCATATGTCACTGAATCCAGGCTGTCCTTATTATTAATAATGGACTGGCCGGATTCGCATTCAGCGGACCATCTACGGTACGAACCCTCAGTGGCGGTTGGGATGAGTTCGCGGAATACTCAGCGACCTTTGGAAGACACGTTAACCGTCTGGGACAGGGCGCGGACCGTTAAAGATGCTCATGCGACAGTGCAGACGACGCTTGGCATGCAAGAAGATCCATAACGGATCATTGTTCACTTGATATTTGTATACTTGATTAGGACTTCTTATTAGGAATAGACCCGAAAGGGTAAGCTTAAAGACAGAACAGAATTTCCACTCAAGCACACAGAGCGACGTCCGGCTTCAAGGTAAGCGTCAGGTCAAGCTTGTTTGAGTGTGTTATGCCTGTCGGTGAACTCGAAGCTCTGTAGCGAGGGTTCATCCGGCAAGGCCAAGAGACTTTGTGTATTGGCCGATTATTATCGGGAGGTTTTACGTGACGGCTTATTGTTGCCTATTTGCACGACTGGGAGTGCTTGAATTGCCTCCCTTTTATTTCTTCCAGCCGAGTGTTGAACACTCGGTGATCTCGTAAAAGGCTTACCCGTGCCTGGTACCCTTCCGCTGTTGGGACCACGAGGATTCAAAACACCTGCTAGCTTTGCTCGTGCTAGTAGCGTGTTCTTATTTTACTGGTTGGCCTATATAAGTAGTTTACAAGGTCCAGTTTGTCCCGGTGCAAGGGCAGAACTGGGGTCTTCAGGTCCGCCCGAACGATCGTTTACTATCCTAGTAGACGTATTGTTGTGGGAACATCCTAACTACATCTGTAGCTAGAGTTCACGTGGGATTTCCAACACCACAACTGGTGCCGCGACCCGGGAACAGATTGTGACCATTGTAAACTGTTTGTATGGCCTTCCAGTTTACGAGCTACCAAGAGAAGAAGAACAAGAAAAAGACAAGAAACATGGCGAAAGGACAACCGACGGTACCAGTTACGCCTACCAAGTCTGGCGGGGCTCGCAACGAGAGTTCAAGCCCGGCTGCGCGCTTTGCAGCCGCCACCGAGCTTTCAGTGAGCTTCGACGACGAAGCGGACATCGGTCCTGACGCCCACGATTATGAAGATTACGAAGATAAGACGCCGGCTCCAGAGCCAGGCGCAGCGACGCCGGAGACGGCCACGCTATCATCGGGGCTGAGCGGGGCGACCAAGTCCCTTTCGAGGAACCTCGCCGACGAGCTCGATGATGTTGCGGGACCGGAACCGGCCTATGATGGTTATGACGATGGGACCGAGGGTTTTAAGCCTTCGGTGGCGAGTGCAAAGCATTCAGCACTGCTGAAGGCACCTCGCCCACCTATCAACGGTGATACACCAGCCACCAAGCGCCTTTTCGACCTCGTACAAGCGCTGATGCAGAATGATGAGTGGATGCAGCTGCTCAAGCCCATCCCCAAGAAAAAAAGCCGACTAACCTGCGCTTGCGCAGGAACTTCAATACCCGGTATCGACTAGCCAAATTGTCGAGGATTCAGTCTCGCTACTGTTGTCGTTGGGCTTCGAGAATGAGACGTACCCATCGACGATGTCGCTCCAAGATTGGAGTCCACATGAAGCCGGAGCTGCTCTCCAGAAATGGAAGAAGAAGCTTCGGAAGGCGTTTGGCGCTGTTGGCATCAATGCTGGAAAGCAGCCTGTGAGTCGATGATTCAAGATGAAGATCCGTCTAAGATTCCACTGCCGCCGACGATTCAAGATGAAGATCCGTCTAAGATTCCACTGCCGATGATTCAAGATGAAGATCCGTCTAAGATTCCACTGCCGCCGACGCCCCAACGACTCGTTCGTACTCCTCCGACCAAGCGTGGAGCTGAGCGTGGTGCCTTTGGCACTACCGAAGCTTCACCGTACTTTCAAGACTCGCACATGGTTACGCCACGTTCGGAGAGCCGTATGCAACGCATTTACGCAAGTAACGAGAGTTCGTTCGGTCGCCGAGGCGGTGCGCGAGCCCCCAAAGGTGGTGCCGGACGTCGTCAAGTCGACAGCGATGGTTCGTCCAGTGACGATGACATTTTGGTGCGTACATTCGACGAGGAAGATCCTCAACTCGAGTTGATGCGTCAGATGAATGAGCTAGCGACGCTGAACGACGTAGACCCGACACCGAGGATTGAAATGGCTTCGCACCGACCGCTGGATCGCATCACGCCGTTCTCAGGCTCTCGCAACAAGAGCGAGAACTGTATGCAGTGGCTCCGTGGGTTCGTCTATGAAATGACTGGAACCCACACAGATGCCGATAAATGGTGCATTCCATTTGAGCTAAGTCTCCGGGACGGAGCCATTCATTGGTTCCGTCAACTTCCGAAGAAGACGAAGCGCAAGTGGAAGCTGTTGAGCGATGCGTTCATCCGCTACTACTGCTCGCAGTTCACGCAGACGGCACTGTCGCGTTACTACTCCGCCAAGCGGGAACGTAATGAACATCTGTGCGACTACATAAACAGGCTGAATGGCTACGCTCGGACCGCCCGTCTACACTTTGAGAAGAGTGGTCGCGACGCGAAAGAACACGTACAGCAATTCCTGGCAACATGCGACGATGACAAGCTAGCGGAGAGTCTCTACCACGCTCGAGTCGCCGACATTCACGAGCTCGAAGAGATCATCGGAGATGTTCTCAAGGGCAAGGAGAGAATGGCCAAGCGTGACAGTGAGTACCGATACTCCAAGAGTCGTGATACGCGACGCGACGATGGGTACGCCCGCAACAACCGGCGTGATGACCGTCGCCGCGATGACAGCCGCAACAAACCAAGAGTGACACTCATTGAAGCCACGGTGGACGACCTACTAGCTGAATTAGAAGGTCGTGAAGCTGCTCAGGGAGGCACCGAGTATTCAAACGAAGATCCGAACGCTTACGACGATGTCCAAGATGAGTACAACGACTTTCAGCCTGATAATACGGACGGTGATTTCTCATTGGACGAAAACGACCGATACCTCGCCGCGGCTAACGAAAATGAGCGCCGTGCAGCTGCTGAAGGCACCTACGCACGTTCAGACAACCGTCAACCACGTGGAAACATGCCTGATCGCGATAATGGCTTCAATCAAGATCGCCGAGGTGGTGACCGTGGGTTCAATCAGGACCAACGCGGTCGACGTGACTTCAACCGCGACAACCGACGCCCACAGTACGGACCATGCGCGGTGTGCGGTGGCATGAGTCACTCCGCCCACTACTGTAACAAGCGATGCAAGTTCTACAAATAACTCCACGATGCTGGACAATGCGAACTTTTCCGCAACTTCCAAGACCTTGCCAAATTTGTGCGCACCAAAGGCACGAAGGAGGAACTCCCGCCAGAGCTCAAGGCCGTCGTTCAAGAACGTCATTTAAACTAGGCAGCCCGCCAACTACAACTGGGTTGGTCCCTATCGGGCTGCCACAGTTAACCGAGCCTTCAATGGAAGCAGAGTGTATCTTTGCTTTCATGGGGCAGAGTGAATGGCCTGATAAATACGTAACAAGTGTGAACGCGACGGAAAATGAAAAGGAGAGGAGTAGAATCCTCGGTGGAGGTGTTGGAGAAATAATGGAGTGTGCTGATGCTGATGAGGGCACCAGCGAGGGTTCGCTCGGCTTGGTTTCGAGTGCAGCGCGAGACGAGCCCAAGGGTCACTCCAAGATTATGAAGTTGAACCCTGGCGAGAGACAGGGGTGGTGTTCGGCCAAGAAATTCGACCGACGGATCAGAATGAGAGCTCTGGTGCAAGGCGCTGTGAACGACCAGCGAACGAGGATCCTCCTCGACACAGGAGCGAGCGTTAGTGTGATCACTGACGCCTTTGCCAAGAAGTTGCGACTCCGAGATGTACCTGATCACGGACGCCGCATTGACATTCAAGGAATCAACGAAGGCAAGGTGTCTACGACGCGACGAGCGTGCGTCAAGATTACGCTCGGATGGAAGATGGTGTACGAGTTTGAGATGTGGGTAATGGCGCATAGTGCAGGCGTCGACGTGGTACTCGGGACCGACTTTATGATCCCAGCTGGGATCCGGTTGGACCTGTTCCACGGCGCGGCGCAATTACCGCACGAAGTCCAAATCCCGCTGATAAAGACCAAGAACATGATCGACAGCGAAGAATACGGCTCCCATGTTAACGCCGGGCCACCCGAGCGGTTGGACATTCAAGCGCACGAGTGGCGAGAATATCGACTAGCGAAGCGGCAAGTCGGGCTGGAAGAACACGTACTGTGGGTCCGTCGAACGAACAAGCTAATCCCGTCAGTGACGAGGTTTCGACGTGGACGGCCTCAGAGCATTCGATTGACCAACGTGGCTGATCGAACTGTGTACCTACCAGCACACGACTCGATCGCTATGTGGATTCCAGATGGGGATTTGCCACGAGGTGACGGCTATGTGCGTCTGGAGTCCAAGAAGTACCAAGACTGGCAAGTGTTGGCCTACGAAGGTTGTAGAGACCGCGGGCTCTTTCAGCGTGAATGCGAAATCTACGAACAATGGCTTGCAACTCAGCCTTCAGCAGTTGATCGACCATACTACCCAGAACCCGGTGGGGTGCTAGCACGACCTCTAGAAGACTCGCTAGTGGATTCTAGTGATCGTCTGACATGTGCAGAGCGCTGGGCACTGATCCTGGAAGCGCGTGAGCGAGTGGAAGCCTGTCTGGCGTCTGGGGTGACAGCCGGGGATTTGGCCGACGGTCAGCCTTCCGCAGAACCTTTGGACACTTACACGACAACCCATGGCGGAGGCAATAACGCGAACGAAGCCTCGGTAGTGCGTACACACGAACTACTGAGGCCGGTAAACGTGGTACATACGCCAACGAGTGTTAGTGTCCAGTCAGGGGTGACCACGGAAGCGACAAGTCACGGCACTGGATTGAATGGAGTCACCCGTTTTGACAAAGCTGTCCCGGCCTTGTGTGTCGCCAAATCTGCGAACGAGCCACCGGTGGTTGATCCAGAGGATACAGGCATCGCGCAGAAGGTGTTGAGTACGGCACCGAGTATTCATTGCAAGATTGGTGCGAATTCCGAAATGTCAAGACAGCGGCAGAACGAGGAGCGGAACAAAAGTCAACAACCCAATATGTCGACTGCCCACGCATTTAATATTGCGAACGACGACTCGGCAGGTGGCCCAGAGATGGGAAACCAGGATGGGAAGGAGATGGACCAAGTACCGACTGTTGAAATCGAAACGGATGGCAATGTTGAGTCAAGGGAAGAATCCATAGCGGCGTTGGACGGAACATACATCTCGGTTGCTCGAGTGTTAACAACCGAGGGAAATGAAGCAACGGAGGATACGAGAAATGATTTCTACGAACACCCAGCTAACAACATTGGCTTGGACGACTACGCGAAGGAGCTGGCATTCCTGCCGGATCTGACCGAAGAGATCAACACGAGAATTGACTACACTGCGCCTAATGTTGCTGATCCTGAGCTGTCGACTGAACGCCGAGAACGTCTAGTCGCGACGCTAAAGAACCACGAGCACATCCTGATTGCTAGTGGTAACGCACTGCCGCCGCCAGCCTACGGAGCGGTATGCGATATCGACACACAGGGGCACGCCCCAATTAAACAGCGTGCCCGACGCGTGCCGCTGCGATTTCTCGGCAAGCTGTACGAGCTGCTGCGCGCTTTATTGCGTGCAGGACTGATCGTCTTTTCAGACAGTCCATGGGCATCGCCGATCGTGATTGTGATGAAAAAGAACGGGCTGGACATCCGGCTCTGCATTGATTACAAGATGGTGAATGCTATCACCGCGATCATGGAATATGCAATGCCGCTAGTCGACGACCTGTTAACAGATCTCGAGCGCTACCTATGGTTCTGCTCGCTGGATGCAGCAAGCGGCTTCTGGGCGGTCATGATGACCTTGCGAGCGCGTAAAATATCGGCGTTCGTCTGCGCACTCGGACATTTCGAGTGGTTACGCATGCCCTTCGGGCTAAAGAACGCGCCGATGATCTATCAGCGTATGATTGACAACGCACTCTGGGGGTTCGTTCAACCTAAAGGAGGTTGGTTTGAATACTCGGAGAAGATGCGTTTAGCTGAAGAACAGGCCAAGGAACGTCGTGGGCCAAGCGCCGAGGGTTCGTTTCAAACGAAGTTCGCGGCAGACCGCGAAGCACCTGTAGAAACCGACCCTGTACTACAACTCGTCAACAGCCCCGTCGCTGACATGTTTACGAACGGGGAGCCAGACGAATCATCGCTGGTACCTGTATTTGGTCGACGGTTGTTTGTGGATGACATTTGCTTCGGTGGCGAGGATTTCGACAGCTGCCTGGCGACGCTGGACCGATTGCTAGCAAGATTCGCACAGTGTCGGATCAGCATTAGCTTCACCAAGAGCATCTTTTGCCAACCCAAGGTGGACTTTTTGTCGCATAAAATTTCGCCAGAAGGTATCAGAGCTGACCCCAAGAAGCTTGCGGCCATCACCGAGCTTTCGTTTCCAACGAGCAAGAAGGGCATGCAGTCGTTTCTTGGAGCGGTTAATTACTACAGCCGCTTCATTCAAGACTTCGCGGTCTACGGTGCGGCGCTGTACCAGCTCAAGGATGAAGACTTTGTCGTTGAAGGTGGCCTTTCTGTGGCACGTCATTCCTTCGAAAGATTGAAGACGAGTGTTTCACAGTCACCCATCCTCAGGCACTTCGATCGGTCGAAAGAAGTTCACGTCATGCTCTTTGCGAATGAATGGGCGTTGAGCACTACGCTAATGCAAGAACATGACGGCAAGTTACACTCCGTACGGTTCCTCGGTCGGGTGCTCAAGGAGGCCGAGATGAACTACCATCCTGCTGAGAAGGAAGTTTTGGCGTTACTTCTGCTGTTGAAGATCTGTTACGTCCAGCTGGCAGGAAAGACGCTACATGTCTATACACGATTCTCGACGTTAGAGTGGGTGCAGAAGTCGAAGTCTCTCTTCGGACGCGCGGTCCAGTTCGCAGTGCTGCTATCGCAGTGGCACCTTAAGGTGCAGCGCGTGAAAGAGAAGGATGTCGCCTTTGCGCAGCTACTGCAGTCAAGCATCACGAGCTTCGTTGACCTGGAAGACTCGCTCGCGCCGGTGGCGCCTCCAAACAAGGGTTCCCCGACTATTCGAATGGACCCCGCGTTGCTGTACGCCAGGCTTTCCCGTAATTACAGCGGATTCGTCATGTCTTTTGACGGATCAGCGAAGACAGAGAAGTACGGTGGCTACGGGAGTTGTTCATGGGTGCTGTGGAGCCTTCCTGAGTGGAAGGTAGTGATTGCTGCAAACGCTTACCTCTCGGCTACCACGGTGAATGAGGCAGAGTATAAAGGTATGATCAACGGTGTCAAGGCTGCTATTGCGCACGGTGCCGAGGATTTAGTCATCGTTGGGGACTCAAGGCTCGCGATTCAACAATCACTTGGGGTGATCGCATGCAGGAAGGAAACTTTGCTAGCGCTGCTGAATACTCACAAGGAACTCACGGCCAAGCTTCGATCAGTTAAATATCTTCACGTTGTACGAGAATACAACGCGGCCGCGGATTCGATAGCCACTGAAGCGCTGGAATCGAAGGTCAGTCGGGTAATCTTGGCTGAAACTCGCAAGTCGGAATTGGCATCGCTGAACCGCATCCAGGAAATGATCTACGAGCCGGATGAAGACTCGGTAGATGTTTCGTCACGAGGAGCAGAGCGTCAAGTACATGTACTGTCAGGCAGCGAGTCTTCAAAGTGGAAAACTTTCGAAAATTTCGTGGATGATTACAGCTCACCAAAGTGCGATTATGGTAATATAGCAGTGATGACTCGGCGACAGACGAAAGCCAAGAAACGCGTCAGGTTTGCAGATGAACACTCGGAGGATGTCTCAAAAGCTCAAGAACGACTGTCGACCAAACACAGGTACCAGCGATGATTCGTTCGGTCCCCCGTTCGTAAACATGTCAGCGACGGGGCTGCTGACGAGTTGTAGTACAGGGTTGGTCTCTACCGGTGCTTCGCGGTCTGCCGCGAACTTCGCTTGAAACGAACCCTCGGTGCTTGGCCCACGACGTTCCTTGGCTTGTTCTTCAGCTAAACGCATCCTCTCCGAGTATTCAAACCAACCTCCTTTAGGTTGAACGAACCCCCAGAGTGCGTTGTCCATCATACGCTGGTAGATCATCGGCGCGTTCGTTAATCCAAAGGGCATGCGCAACCACTCGAAGTGTCCGAGTACGCAGACAAACGCCGATACTTTACGTGCTCGCAAGGTCATCATGACCGCCCAGAAGCCGCTTGCTGCATCCAGCGAGCAGAACCATGGGTAGCATTCGAGATCGGTCAACAGGTCGTCGACTAGCGGCATTGCATACTCCATGATCACGGTGATAGCATTCACCATCTTGTAATCAATGCAGAGCCGGATGTCCAGCCCGTTCTTTTTTTCCGAATGTCCGCAGCAACATTCGAGGAAATACAATTCGGCATATTAAATTTTGCATGAGATAAATTTAAACGGGTTAAGTGTAAGCTGCACACCACATGCGACAAGGGATTGTCAGGAAGCGGTTAGGTTTACAAATATAAGGAGTCAAGAGACTCTCCCAGTCCTCCATTTGGAAATCAGCGCCGGAGAAGAGACCATCACTCGTGAAGATGTTCACCTTCGAAAAATCGTTCAACCAGATATGGCGCGAG